>NW_027468587.1:17207163-17234663 GCF_046254945.1 Alosa pseudoharengus | reverse complement strand
CTCTCTCTCTCTTTCTCTCTGTCTTCCTTACACTATGTCTTCCTCCAAAAGTTCCTAAAGGAACTTCTCAACCTTGACACAATTATGAGGATCGTCATGTTTTTTTTTTTTTTGCTTGCTCAATACTTCATCTCTGACTAACTATGTCATGCTGCTCTCCCAGCGTCATGCCTGGCTTGTCACATCTCACCACATTCTTCACAAGAGTACAAACTTCCTTCTTTAAGGACTTAAAGGTTGAATAGCTCACTTCTAAGAGGCCACCGTATGAGGTGTAAAATGCATTTGACCTGCTGTACAGGACTTGGTAAGGGTACAACAATCGACCATGCCCCCCCCCCCTTCCGCCCTTACTGCAAACACTGAGGGGTTTGCAAGCATGAATTGTCTAACACTTGGCTTGATAGCCTTGATGAAAGAGGCACTGTGATCTCAAAGAGTGCAGCTGCAGTGAGAAAAAGATATAACACGTCATACAGCACACCAGCCTATTGATATGACACTGACAACAATGTGAGAGAAACTGAGGAGTGCCTGTGTGTCAGCTGCTCATATTGACACACAGGTTAACCACAGAGGAACCATAAAGAGAGTTGTGACATGCTGGCCCAGGGTGAGAGGTGAACTGGCCTTCAAAGTGAAGTGGCTATTGGTCAGGTCTGCGGTCAGCATGAAGGTGGAGCTGGTTGTGTCCCTCACAGGCTTGGGGTTTGTCCCTCACAGGCTTGGGGTTTGTCCCTCACAGGTTTGGGGTTTGTCCCTCACAGGCTTGGGGTTTGTCCCTCACAGGTTTGGGGTTTGTCCCTCACAGGCTTGGGGTTCCCTTTTCAGTAACGGCCAGGTGCTACTGTGTCTTCACGGTATTAAATTCCAGAAAAGTCTGAGGTGTGTGCGAGAGGTCTGCGGGGGCAAGTCGAGGCTTGCACAGGAGCACAAGGGGAGAGCTCACTTTCTTTCAAATCAAGCTGAAAAAAAGAGTTTCCCTTGAAGATGCTGTCAGAGTGATTTATATGCATATAGTTTTACACACCATGCGTGTGTGTGTGTGTGTGTGTGTGTGTGTGTGTGTGTGTGTGTGTGTGTGTGTGTCTAATGTGTTTCTATAAGTGTGTGTGTAGTGTGTCTCTAAAGGTATGTATGTGTGTGTTAGTGTGTTTCTATGTATGTGTGTGTGTGTGTGTGTGTGTGTGTGTGTGTGTGTAGGAGAAGGAGGGAATTAGGTGTGTCTTGGGAGTGGTTGGGTGGGTTGGTGGTATGTACTTGGGGGTTGTCATCCCAGAGAACCCCTAACACAGGCAAGAATCAACTTCCATTTCCCTGAGCTTTAGGCAAGAGCATTCTCTCAGTCGGGATGGTTTTTCATTCAGTAGAACTTCAGATCAAATGACTTGTGAAGAAGTTGGCATCAACATCAAAAGCTGTCATTTGATGTCTAAGGGTGTGAGCACCTCAGGATAGGAAACAGTATAAGATTCCTCTGTGCAAGAGGCAACTATTATCTCTTACAATAACGTGACATCATCTTAAAACATAAACACAGCATAATGTTTGCAAGTGAATACCATGAGTCCCATTGTGCTCATCTGATGAGAAAAAAGAGTGTGTTGTAATGTAATGTTATGTAATGTAATGTAATGTAATGCAGATCTTACTGATTCTGAAGCTCCGTCCCACAAAAGAAAGGCATAAAAATGGCTGGGAAATACCAGTGACTCACCTGCAACAGAGAGAGAAACACAGAAAAACACAATGAAAAATACATCACCAGATATCTCATAAATATAACCCGACATGTGCTTTTCACATGCTGAAATGACTGGAGGCTAAAGGGAAACAAAGACACACACACACAAAAAAAAACAGTTGGATATGTTTTTTGTTACCGACGTGATGTGGGTGCACACATGCACCACTCCAAAAAAAAAAAAAACAGTACCCAGAAAAAAGCTCTCAGCTTTAGGAACTCAAGAGTCTCTCCAACAAAAGCCTCCATATAATTCATACCCCAAATCTTGGGATTCACTGCACACTATTAAACCTTTAAACTTTTGAACAATGCATGAGAGAGCCCTGCAGAGAGTAGGAGGAAGAGGAGGAGGATGAAGAGGAGGTGGAGGCATGCGGGGGTGGAGGGGTGAGTTTGATTGATGGAACCGACAGAGCCTGCCCCATCTGGGCTTCGCGTGAGAGGCATTTTACTGGTGCTTGGAGAGCAGCTCTGGTCCCTGGTGACAGATCAATAGCACACAGCTGAAACCTGACACTGGGGCTGAGCTCAGTAACCTTTACAACAGCACCACCTACTGAGCGTTCGGACAAACAACATGTCGAACAGATCAAGCACTGCATGCTAAACAGTAAACGGATTAAACTGTTAAAGAACATTTCCTGCTTTTAAACATAAGTAGATATTAAGAGGACATTATACTGGACTGACCATTGGTTAGTGGTCACAGAGCCAGTGACATTGTCAGCGGCACATGAATGGTTTTCATTGTTCCACCTGACACAGGTGATTTGTAAGGCATCTTAAACATGCACCGCGAACAGTCTCTTTTACTGCAACTAGCCAAAAATAGGATCATATCATTTGAACCAAGTGCAGAGTCCAGGCCACTATGGCATACACAGAATTTAGTCTATGTGAAAGTCAAAGGAGACACTCACACACACACACACACACACACAGACACACACAGACACACACAGACACACACACACACACACACACACACACACACACACGCACACACATACACGGGTGACAAACTTAAAGGAGAGAAGACCGCAGTAAATCAAGGCATTAGGTGCCGCATTCCTGGGCCCCGGGATTCTCTGGGTATCACATGAAATTTTCAGAGAGAGATGGAGAGAGAGCAGGAAAGACAGCAAGAGGTAGGGTGTGAAAGAGAGAGAGAGTGAGAGAGAGAGAGGAGAGGAGAGGAGATGAGAGGAGAGGAGAGGGAAAAGGCCCTCCTCTAAGTTTGGCATTGGTCCATAAATACCATTCGCCCTCCGGAACATGTGCACCCATAGCGGCTCCACATGTGGCTTGTCAACATCCCCGTCATCCCCCGGCTATGACTCCTCAACCGCACATTACCTGCATACAGTAGCATTCCCTCTCAATGTCAGAAACTACAGTCCAACACTTAAACCTGAGCCACCTCACCAAGCAGGAAACCTAACCCAGCGATGAGGCTCAAGGCTGGGCAAAGCACATTGACCATGTAGGGGGACGGGGGGTGGGGGGGGCACGGACCTGCAGGGAAGAAAGCAGGCACCTGTCAGCAGCGTGTGAGGTGTTGCTGCCTTCGCTTCCACGGAGGGAGATGGGAGGTATGGCAGTCATGAAGCCCACAGGCCCTCAGGGCAACATTAGACTCACAACATTCACACCCATCACTGGACGGTGAGATGCTGAGAAGGTGGTGTGACTGGTCAGGCCACACTGGTGGGGATGAAAGCCAGCGACCCCACACAGTGGAGAGGAAAGGAAGCTGCTTGATCCCGCGCTGTCTGTGGCATGTACTGTAATGGAGCATTCTGCAGAGAGAACTGCTTTGGACAGGAGAGGAGTTTGGAAGGAGTCGGGGAATAGTGATTGATTGCAAATAGTTGCAGTTGGAATTTCTACCAGCCCTTAAAAGTGAGGTCCGTGATTTCAATTCAATACAACTTTGATAAAATTGAATTAATTGCTCCTCAACACTACTCTGTCTACAGTGTGTGTGCACTCATTAAAAGTGCTAATCAAAACGTTACTTCGGGAGAACGAAAAGGGAGGGAATTTGATTGGCTGTTGAGTGGAAAAATCACCATGCCAACCTCTCACCATAGTCACAGACTGTACCTTTAACAACTTTTGTTGTTATACACGTAGTAAATACTTTGGCCATTTAATACTGACATTCCAGTAAAGCTTTTGAAACTGAAATTGAACTGAATGGACAAAACAGAGAAATGTCAGACGGGGACAGAGACCCAAGAGTCATTAGGGCAGTCTGAGCAGACGTGTGAGTGTAGTTGGAATGGGCTGGTCAGCTGCCAGAAAGAAACAGTACTAGGACTGAGGGACTGTAGAACTGTCCTCCCAGACAAAGCCCAGTGTCTGGGCAGACAGAACTCCACATGGATAGACACTTCAGGGGGGCAACCTGGAACATTCCAGGGAGGGAACATTTCCTCAGAATAACAAAAGCCCAGAAATGACACAGAGAGGATGCCCATGGTCTGAGTGGTTCTGATTTATGTCGAAGCAATTTCGGAACACAGACACACACACACACACACACACACAATCACACTGCAATCCATGTGTTTTGGCTTTGGCATGCATACTGATGAAAGGTAAGATGGATGTCTTCCATCACAGAAAGGCACATGTCATTCTCTCCCTGTCAGACGGATGAGAGTCTTTCCAGCAACCCAAAGACAGACACACAAACAGAGCGGCTCTTGTCCTGGCGGCATGAGACTCCACTCACCAGGCGCTCACAGGGCAAGACAGCCGTCTGGGCACCAGCACGGGGACACTGGTGGAAACCACCATAGCCACCCACCACTGGTCAAACACAACAGACATCTCTCTCTCTCTCTCTCTCTCTCTCTCTCTCTCTCTCTCTCTCTCTCTCTCTCTCTCACACACACACACACACACACACAAACACAGAGACACACACACACACACACACACACACACAAATAGCCACAACAAATAGATTCTCTCTCAGAGAGAGTGAGAGTTCCGGCTCACTGTCAAGTCTAGCCAGCGCTGTCACAGACAATCCTGCCGTCTGCGGATCCTCTGTTTGGTGCCTCACCACGGGCAACAGCACCACAAAGCCCTGGCACATGCACAGACAGCCTCGTAAACCAGGGCCCTACAGACAGACACACACTCACACACGCACACAAACAGACAGACACACAGTCACACGCTTCCTTGGCAGAGTGTAGGGGGTCTTTGAGTTACACTCTGTCTTTGACAGAGAACACTGGCCTCTGGCCTTCTCTACCCACTCAGTGGCACATTAAAGGACTCTATTCACCAGCGCTAATAATGTCAACGCCCCCCCCGCCCACGCACCCACCCCCTGTACTAAAATACCCCCAAAGGAGGGAGCCACTGTAGACCATCCCTACTGAAGGCAATCACTGTTGGCCACTGTTGTCAGTAATTACACTTAATGACATCTATTTGAATTAATGAGATATACAACCCTAGGGAGAGAGTGACAAATGGAACATCTTCATAAAGGTCTATTTCACACAATGGCTTCCTAAGGGTCTAGTTTTTTTCTAGGACAGAATTGAACAGAAAACATGTAAAGAAAATGTGCCCTTACTGCCAATGAGACAATGACTCAAAGACACCCTAATAAAATGTATCATACAAAATGATTCCACTGTATGATACAGCAACATTGTGCAGAGAAGCAGCTGTCTGTCTTAAGACTAAGAAAATAGTCTAAGATAAAGATGTGAGGTGTAAAGGAGCCAGAGGGCAGAAACTGGATTACTGGATGTGCTAGTTCTCCCAGGTATGTCATGGATAGCCTGGATTGCATGATGTGCTAGTTCTCCCAGGTACAGTATGTCATGGATAGCCTGGAATGCAGGATTTGCTAGTTCTCCCAGGTATGTCACGGATAGCCCAGAATGCAGGATGTGCTAGTTCTCCCAGGTATGTCACGGATAGCCCAGAATGCAGGATGTGCTAGTTCTCCCAGGTATGTCACGGATAGCCCAGAATGCAGGATGTGCTAGTTCTCCCAGGTATGTCATGGATAGCCCAGAATGCAGGATGTGCTAGAATGCTTTACATCTCCCAGGTGGAAAAAACATACAGGATGAACTTCCGTACAGAATGACTTCTCAATCACACTGAAACGCGACAAAACAACTTCCTCTTACCAATGCTAGATCTACGCAACATGCAATCATGTTGGCGTGTTTGCAAAGCTTTGCACAGAAATACAGCCAGTGACCATAACATGTAAACCTTACATGGGTCAACAAATGACCGGACAACAATACGACCTCAAATCACTCCCTGGATTCCTGCTTTAGGAACTGAACACAAACACAAACAACCTGCTTTGAAACTTTGTGTGAAAACTGTGTGAAAACTGTGTGCATACTCATACTGTGCACCATACTGTGAGTAAATGCAAACAGGTTTACAGCACAGAGAGAGAACGGTGTGAGAGGGGTTCCTCAATCCCACGCGTGTGTATGTAAGACCAGGTAAGGAGAGATGCTGAGATCTCCAAACAGAGTCTGCCCTTCCATGGCACAACTCAAGTAGAGAAAAACAACAGCCTGCAGTGAACAGACAGAGCACTTGTGATAAAGCTGAGTTATTAAATTCCAGCGAGCTTTGTTGCACTGCTGGCCAGGACCCAGACCCAGGCGGAGGGAGTGCAGGCTGGACCCTGCGGCAGGACGGCCACCTGTTCTGTGTTAGTCCGTTAGTTAGCACTGCTAGCCTGCTAGCTGCCTCTACACACGGACCTGGTCCCTGCTTCTCTGTACAGAGCACCTGCTCTCCCCTCAGAACTGTTGTCTTCCCTCGCATTCATTCCCTTTTTTCCTTTTCCCTCTCTCTCTCTCTCTCTCTCTCTCTCTCTCTCTCTCTCTCTCTCTCTCTCTCTCTCTCTCTCGCTTTTATCTGCTGTCTGTGGCTGCGGCATTAACTTTGTACCTTTTACACAATCAGCCAGCTTACCTTTGTCTGAGAAGTAAGAGGTCATCATGTTCAAGCAGTGGAACAGACCTTTGGAGTTGCAGTAGCTGCTTCTGCACGGTGTAGTCTAGCTTCAGGCAAACTTTGCCGCTAGTCGTACTTTCAGTCTCTTCCTCTTTCACTGTCTCATTCTCCTCTCTCTCTCTCTCCCCCTCTCTCTCTCACTCTCTGTCTCTCGCCCTCTCTCTCTTGTTCTCTCACTCTCTGTCTCTCTCTCTGTCTGTCTCAATCCCACACGTCACGCTTTGTAGATCTTCAGAATGAGCATTCCCTCCCTCCTTCTCAGGTTTATGGTGCCCTTCCCACAGTACTTTGTGTGTGTTCCTAATGTGCATTTGTGTGCATGGGAGGAGGGGGTAAAGGTGTGAGTGTGAGCGCAGGTGAGTGTGTGTGTGCTTACCTGCATGTGAGTGCATGTACTTAACCTGTGTGTGTGTTTATGTGTGTATGTGTGTGTGTGTGTGTGTGTGTGTGTGTGTGTGTGAGTGCTTCTTATTATAAGTGTTCAACACCAACATTCCACATGAAAGTCTCCTTAAACTGTTTGTAAACACATTAGCAGAGAGGCATGGCAAACAAAAGCAACAAAGGTGGTCATGGTGTCCAGATAAAGCACACTGTGTGGTATGCGCAGCCCATGGCTTCCCACGCTACAATGCTCTACTGTAGCTTAGTCTACAGCCTACAGGGTTCAAATGAGCTGGCAGCTCCAGAGAAGACACAAACCTGGCTCACCGCCAAGCCATCTCACTGAATTAGTCTGTGTGAAGACAACACAGTGGTACAGTACACAGTACACACGCAACAACAACAACAACACACACACACATACACACACACACACACACACACACACACACACACACACACACACACACACACACACACACACACACACACAAACAATACAAACAAGCACACATACACAAACGCAGTGCACTTACTGTACACTGAAGGAGAATTATACAAAACTGTGGGAAATGTGAGCTTTGATAAATCACTGTGTGGATCGGAGACACCTGAGGAATGAAGCATTACTCTACGTAATGGGAAGCAGGTGGAGGAGGTGGAGTACACGGAAGGTGGAGCTGGACTGCAGTCAATGATTAACCTTAAGGCCACTGCAAGTCATACAGTAACCGATGATTGACAGGAGAGGGAGGAGGTTTGTTAGGAAAAGGAAGCATGCTGCAGTAAAGGGTCCATCTTTACCATAAGAACCGAAAGAAGACGAAGAACATACTGTATGTGTGGGCAATGCTACATAATATACTGAGGAAATATTGAGGCAAAAAGTGACAAAATTTTCCCTTAATTCTGTCCCAGAAAAGTTTCTTTAAGCTTTGAGGAAGGGCCACACACTCCCAGCATTACGAGTGTGTGTGTGTGTGTGTGTGGGGGGGGGGGGGGGTGTCCTGTAATAAGCATGGAGAGCTTTCGGATCAACTGACCCTGCCCAAATCCCCCCACAAAGCCTGCTTATGGCTGCAAACTAAACCGCTGAGTCTCGGTCTCCAAAAACAATCAGCAGCTTCAGCAGTAGCCTCCCTGCCGCCCCAGGGAAGGACCACCTAGCCCCTGAACTGGCCAGCAATGCCGCAGGGCAGAGAGGCATGGACTAATCTTTGACTCTTCCTGAGGAACACAATCACTTTTGGAGTAGCAGTGGGAGATTACAACTGAGGTGTTGTGTCACTTGGGGCCCAGCTGAGTGGGTCAGCTCCAATGACCAATCAGAGGAGGCAGCCAAAGGAGGAGGCTGGCAGCTTCAGATCTCAACAACATAGGGAACTGTGTTTGAACTCGCCAAATCAGTCATGCAAAGCCAATGACCCCGTGGCACATTTCTGTGCATAAATGTACATGTTCACTCAGTAACCAATACAATTAATCATTGATGACTACAGGCTAAAGATTGACTAAATTATGTCATTAAAAGCAGAAATTGAGAATTCAGTGTGTGTAATACAGAAGCAGTGTCCTTCTACACTTATAAACTGATGCTAAAAATAATTACGCTCAACTTTTGGTCTCTTCTTTTACTTTCATGTGGTGCAAGCAGGATATTACATAACGAATGCAGGCTTAAACGTCTCCCTGGACAGCAGTCAGACACTGACAAAGGACAGCCTTCCCAGGCAGAATAAAAAAGAGGAAAACATTAGGCCTGGGTTATCTGCGGTGACATCAGGGACAGCCCACTCCATGCAGGGCTACTCCCATCCCTCCTGACCTCTGACCTTTGCCACTGTGGGGAGAGGGCTGATGGGATTCCCAGAAGATGGGAGTTGGCCATTAAAAAAAAAAAAAAACAGGAGACACCAGGCCTATCCAATTCAACAGAGTAAACACAGACACACACACACACACACACACAAACACACACACACACACACACACACACACACACACATACATACACACACACACACACAGACAATGCTGCTGCCACTCATTGTTCTGTTCAAAACTCCTAAGATCCATTCACCTGATAAAAACCTGGCTTAAGTTAATTATACTTCTGCCATTAGCACATGGGATTATGGGACTCAGTGGAGCCGACAGGAACATGCTTGGCCACCTACGCTGTCTTCTCACTTAGCTTGGCATGGTTTGGCGCAGAGCAAATTCTCATTTATAGTGCAGCACATCTCGCTCTAATGAAACCTTTTAAAATGTTCAGCTTTTCAACCCAATATAGTTATGCTGATGACAGACTGACAGACCACAGAATTGCAGTGTGTGAGTGTGCATATATCTCTGTGTGTGTATGTGTGTATGTGTGAGTGTGTGTGTGTGTGTGTGTGTGGGGGGGGGGGGGTATGTACAACTATTAACATCAGGGTATCTGCTGATATAAGACATACTACAGAAACCCAGTGTGTGTGTGTGTGTGTGTGTGTGTGTGTGTGTGTGTGTGTTTGTGTGTGTGGAGGGGGGGTTACAGTAGAGCTGATATAGCCTGTTGTATTACACAGACTCAGAGTTGTTATGTCTGGATGGCCTCTTGAATTACACGGGATCATATCAGCAGAGCAGAGCAGAGTGGAGCAGTCTCTGATGTGGTAAACAAGAGCAGTGGCCTTTCATCAGCAATGAACAGATTCCATACCAGTAAACAGAATTTCCGCAATCTTCACAAATTCCCCCCCTCTGTCTTCCTTCCTGGCTTTGTTTGCAGTCTTTCTCTCCAGCCACAGGAGCACATTCAATAACCAAATACGTACATACAGCACACACACACACACACACACACACTGTGAGGAATATGTCCCCCTGCCCTCATGAAACATACAGTGGTATTTCTTCTCTTATTCATGTTTTCGGGCCGTGCAATGGAAAATTCACACAGAACTTAGATAACCATGCAGAGGTGAGAACAGGGCCACTCAAACCTCCCAGTGTTTTGCCACCACAATGCATCAGGATGAGGGGGGTCAGCTGGTGTCATCCTCTCTAGAAAGTGGCCCATGAGGAGGGCAGCTGATTGGTGGATGTGGGCGTGGTCAGGGAGGGAGTGGGGACGGGACAGGCGATGAGATCAGCGTGGGCCCCCGGGTCAGCTGACCCAGATGCTGCCCTGTCGGTTCTGGCATGCCATCCTCACACCTTTGTGCTCAACTAATCAGTCAGTGTGTGTGTGTGTGTGTGTGTGTGTGTGTGTGTGAGTAAGTGTGTGTCTGTGTGTGAGGTGGGCACAGGGCCAGATGGAAAAACAGCACCCCAGTGTAAAATCCTGGGGCACACACACACAAAAACACACAAAAACACATTGACTAATTGACTGACGGAACTTCCTTGAAGACTCTCTGACGCACACACTTACTGTACACTCACACTAACACACAATAAAACATGTCTACACACACACTGTCACCACAGACTACATTATGACAATGACTTGATGCCTATGGTTTTAACTTGCGTGAGTCACTCTCTGTTGTGCTCTGTGATTATCATACGTATGTCTGGAATTCCACCAGGGGCCTTGTAATTGTCAGAGTCCTGAATGGACGATGCGCCCACTGGCCAAGTAATGGCCACTATGCATTTGTGTTGTTGGTCCCATCATGAGATGGATGCTATGCATTGCATGCATTGGGACTGATGAAAGGATAACCACTTATAAAGGGACTACAAGAGAGAAAGAAACAGAGAGAGAAAGAGAGAGAAAGAGAGAGACAGAGAGAGAGAGAGAGAAAGAGAGACAGAGAGAGAGAGAGAGAGACAGACAGAGAAAGAGACAGAAATGGATTGGGAAGATCAGTGGGATTCACATACACCCCCGAAACACAACCAGCAAGCCTTTTCCCACACATCTGAAGTTGCTCTCAAGCTCTCCCGCCCTATTTTAAGGGCTTTCCATTACTTTGGGTACCAGGCTCGCTTAACACCACACATGGATCTGTTTAGCTAGTAAAGCAGCCAGCTGCCGCATTTGGGTGTCCCTTCCCACTGTCTGGCGAGTGAGTGAGTGAGTGAATGGCTCACTCGAAGGACACTAAGGAGGGCATTAAGGAGGGCTTTACTCCCATCACTGGACTAGGCAGAGGAAACAACTGGCACACTGTAACCGTGCACGGCCTTGACGTCCACAGAGAAACTGGGTCATGGCGCTCGCGGACCGAGACTGACAAAATGGTAACAAGGCGTTTGGTATTCCCATTTTCCAGATGAGACAAGAGGTGTCACAGTTGACTGTGAGTCCAGATTTGCACACTATTAGCTTATAATGGACATGTCTAATGTAGATGGATGTGTTTGATGGATAGAAAAGCGATGGTTTGTATCAGGAGTGGGATGCAGTCTTGCTCTTCGAAATCGTTCCATTTCAACTCTTCCAAATATAGATACTCTATGACAATCTCTTAAGGGCAATGTATGGGTGTACATATTAGGAAGGGCATGATGTGTGCAGGATGTATGTATGTGTGTGTATTAGGTAAGTGTGTATAAGTGAGTGTGTATGTGTGTGTGTGTGTGTGTGTGTGTGTGTGTGTGTGTGTGCTTGTCAGTGCCCGTGGCCATGTGTTATGTGTCTACGTGTTTGACCAGCTGCCAACGACCCCATGATCACCATTAGAGTAAAACAAGGGGGAAAACACTCTCTCTCTCTCTCTCTCTCTCTCTCTCTCTCTCTCTCTCTCTCTCTCTCTCTCACACACACACACACACACACACACACACACACACACACACACACACACTATTTTTCCGTCACGCTGCTCTGAGCCGTGTGCGTAGTACACTCCAGTAGACAGGAAATCAGGGCAGGGCCCCGATGGCTGGTGACGGAAACTCAAGTGGGAAACTCTGACAGGAAGACTGGGAATGTGAACGGTGACTTTCCCAAACCGCAGGCGTAAAAAAGCCAGGGAATTCCCTCCCCATCTAATAACTGACCATTCCCTCAGTGAGAGAGTGTGAGGGAGGGAAAGAGATCAGGGGTCTACAGAGAGTGAGCCACAGGGATGGATGACACATGATGGTCAGGAGAAGAGTGGCTGCTATGACTTGGGTCGTGATGTGCTACAGGGCAGATGAACCTCAACAAAGTTTTACAAACTTTACTAATAATAACACGTAACAACTCTAATAAAATCTTTACAAGTTCATTCAATTTGACCCATATAATCCCAATTCCATTCGTAATACATTTGTCTCCACTGTCATAGTAAATATTGTGAATCTTATTGTCTCCTAAAGGAGACATGCACAATTTTGTCAAAGAGTAAGCTTCATATTTACATATTTACTAAGTCTGGGCATGTTTGCTTTTCATACATGAAGATACTGTACAGCTTTTGTCAAAAGGTGAATCCTGCGGGTCACGCCGTCATTTCCTCAGCAATCATACGGCTCCCTTAAGGCCATAATTAGAAGGTGTGCTAAGGGATACAAAGAGAATGTGTGTGTTTGTGTGTGTGTGTAATGCATGTGTGCGTGTGCATGTGCATGTGTGTCTCTGTGTGTGTGAGAGAGAGAGAGCCTATGTACTGTATGAGTGTGTGTGTGTGTGTGTGTGTGTGTGTGTGTGTGTGTGTGTTGCAGTTGTGCAATACAAGAAAGACCTGAATTTCTCTCCTGACCTGGCTGGATTGCAGCGTCTGTAATACAGCAGGCTATTCAATTAAATGCATATCTATCTCTCTCTCGCATTCATTCTCTCTCTCTCCTTCCCTCTCTTTCTTCCTTTATCTCTCTCTCTCTCTGTCTCTCTTTCCCTCTCTTTCTTCCTCTCTCTCTCTCTCTCCCCTCTCTACTGAAAGGCCTCCTTTTATTTCCCAGTGTAAGAGATCTGCTCAGTCTATCGACCTGCAAAAGGAGGCCACATCTCCACCATGCCCATTTGCGCTCATTTGATCTGTCCCCTCAATGGACCTCACATATAAGGCTGCTTACAGTCACTGCTTTCTTCTCTTTCGTCTACTCCAAAACCCTCCATCCTCTTGTTGGAGGACAACAACTCCTGAACAATACAGACCTTCTCATACTTTCCACAGTGGCATCCAAGCTCCTTGACCTTGCCCTACTGTGGCCTGTAAATCAAGGAACACCTTCTCACTAGATTTGTCTTGCTCTGATGCCAAGCGCATCGGTCAAAGGCCCGTCATATTGCAAAGTCATGCAACAGAGACTAAATCAGTCTGCATCAAAAGACCCACTGAAGTTTAAAGGGAGTTTATATCAAGACATTCCCACAGACAGACCAGGAATTGATCGCTGCTGGAGACTGGCGGAGACTCAAGAGGGCCGACATCTCTCCATTACTGTAATGCGTGATCTTGGAGCCCCGCGGTTCTCTGGCCAAAAGGCCCGGCAGCAATTTCCCAGTGCTGTGACTTGGAGAAAATCAGATCAGCAGCCCCAATCTTGCCGGCAGGCCTCATGGCGTGAGACGTCCATTCAGAGCCACAGTCTGAATCTAGCACTCTGGCGGCACTCAATATCTTACCGCCTGTTAGCGTCGGAACGCTAAATCCTTCCCCAGCTTTGCATATTACTTGTGAAAATGGTACTTAAGATCACACTGAGGGTTTGATGTCCATCAGCCGTCAGACTGCATTGCTTGGTCAACTTGACTTGCTTTGGCCATGTCTTAATGGGCCCCATTTGAAATGACTGACCACTCAGTTCAGGGACTGAATCCCTTGTGGTTAGACAGTGGCTAACGTGTCTTGTCACAGAGTAAGATTAATTTGTCCACACTGGACAGTTGTTAACATTTGTTGGGGCACTCAGTGCCATAGCAACCCCATTCACACAAACGGGAGAGATGTCAGTTTCATGGGTGCTTCTGTGAGATGGAATTTCATAAGGTCATTTCAGGCAATCTATCAAACTCAGCACATCACCTTTACAAACATTACATCACCTCAATTAGTAAAATCCTACAAAGTCTCCTCTTCACCTTCCTCCTCCTCCTCCTCATCATCATCACAATCAATCATCAGCATCACCATGGAAGCATTAGTTATCCATCACTCAGCACATGTCTCAAGTGAAAGAATTTGTGTTTCATTCTGAACATTTCCCGGCAAAGGGGAAAGGGCTTTCACAGCACAAACTAATTCAAACAACAAACCCTGCCAAAACTGGTAGAAATGAGGCATATAACAAGTATTCAACACCTGCGATCTGATTCAGAAGCGCTACTTCATTGGGCTTCATTGTTGGAGACTTGGCCAACAGTCTAAACTTTAGACTGCTTAAGCTTTAGACTCTAAAGGCGTACTCTATTAACACTTCACCAGCTCCACAACCAGGCAGGCAGGGCATGAGAGGATGTGAGGGGTAGACTGCCCAGAAATTCATAAAAGTAACAGTGTTTAAGGTCATGTGTAACAGTAAGTAACAGTGTTTAATGTCACGTCATGTGTCACGTGTCACGTGTCTTTATACAGTAGTTGCCCCTTTTCTAGGATAACACAGAGGGTCATCATTGTCATGATATGGGGCTGGGGCTTTATGTATGTATATCAAGGAGAGCATGAAAGTCTGGGTCCATTATTGGCAATGGGAGGGAAATTTTTAGTAAAGTTACATTTTATGACAAGAAGCCACAAATAGGTGTCTTGGTGCCATTGACACTAACAGAAAAACGGCAAGACGTTGCCTTCAGTCTGGGACCCTCTCCTTTACAGCGGCATTCTTTTAAAACTTTAGGAAACACAAACACTCAAACACACACACACACACACACACACACACACAGACACACACACACAAATGTATGCCACACACACTAATGTATGCGTACACACACACACACAAACACACACACATACACCACCCCCCCCCCCCACACACACACACACACACACACACACACACACACACACACACACACACACACACTAATGTATGCGTATACACACACACGCACACAAATTCAGACACAAACAGCGGTAAAGCCAGAGTGCTGGACACACTTCCGCCGCAGCTCAGCAAACAATGCCTCTGCCGGGGCAACCCTCCCCTCCAGTCATCCCCTGCCAGGAGCTCCAAACACAAAAACATGCTTCCCCCCCCACCTCTGCACCCCATGCAGCAGAACAAAACCGGGTGTGTGAGGTGAGCGACGACTCCGTCCAGCCCCACAAAAACGCCCCTGTCCCGCTGCACAGGTATGCTAGATGAGAGAAGTTGCCAAACTAGAAACAACCTTGTTCCCTCAATACCGAGTGACAAACGCAGATTACATGAGATAGTGAATGAGAAGAATGAATGAGATAGAAAGAGAGAGAGAGAGAGAGAGTTTACCTTTGAGAGATGTGATCTCCTGTTGTATGGACCTGCACTCCATGGCTATGGCTCTTGGTTGTGTTGTGCTGTGCTGTGCTGTGCTGTGCTGTGCTGTGCTGTGCTGTGTTTAGATGAGATGAGCTCTCTCTTAAGGACTCTGCTGATGACAGCCTCTGTGTGTGCCTCTCCCCCTTAGCACTGATGAGTGAGCCACATGCAGGTGGATGCAGCTCTCTCTCTCTCTCTCTCTCTCTCTCTCTCCCTCCCTCTGTGTCTCTCCCGTCCTTCCTGTACTTTTCCGTCTGATTGGCTGCTTTTCCAACTATAATCTTTTCTCTTCTGAGTACAGTGTTGCTTCTCATCAGCAGGCTAGCCACTGTCTGATTATCCCACTTGCCTTCCACTCATATACTCAAGTCACACACGCTCACATACACACAGTCACACACACACACACACACACACACACACACACACACACACACACACAGGAATCTCTCTGTAGAAAACTCCTCCCCAGCCTGTACCTCCCTCATCCTCCTCCACCCAAAGAGGACCCAGCTCTTTCACAAAGGAGCTGGAGCCTCGGCGAATCGCAGCGGAGCACCAGCCCGCGACTCTTCCTCCCCCGGGCCAATCAGCACACGGCTCCACCAAAACATTCGTCAGGAGAACCATGCAAATGCCTTGACAGCAGCACTGTAACCAGATTCGCTGGCGGGATGCTAGGAATGCCAAGAGGTAAATGAAGCAGCTGGATAAGAAAGGGAGAGATTAAGTAGAGAAAGGCAAGAGAAAAGGAGGGATGGAGGGCAAAGGGACGCAGACAGGAGAGCACTTGCCCTGGGGGGAGGAATGGGATCTCCATCACTGTCAAGAGTAAATAATAAGAGGGCAACTTGAGTAAACTCTACAACACATGGGAGTCATATGAAAGCGTATCCAATACAAGCAGTCTATCAAAATATGATCTATTTTATTGAAAACAAATCTGTGAAAATCTAGTCCAATTCTGCACGTATAAATCTCTGTCTCTGAGCTACTGAGGCAGAAGATCAAAGATCATTGAAGGCATGTCTGAGTTCGGGGAGAGTGGGAGCGCATCTCTTCAGCTGAAAAGTCCCAGTGGGCTGTGTTGAAGACACACACAAGCTCCCGCCTCCATCTCCCTCCACACATAGAAGACACAAGACATTGCAGACATTCTCTGCATAGTTCACATGAACCTAGCATAAATAAGCAGCAGGGGGTTGCTTTGATAGTTCACCATCTCAATTAGTCAGTGGGACATTTTCCCAGAGTGTCATCACAATGTCATCAGCATACCAGACTTTAATGAGAAATAAAACATGACAAAACACTTTGTCTGAGGCTGAGGCCACCTTGTAAGCATATCTGTCAAAACAGGAACATTGTTGATAGAGCAGAAGTCTTTGACAGAGTTTGGATTTGTAATAAGGAGGCTGATAGCTGATGAAATCTGATGGCAGAGAGCAAGAATGGAGAAACAACATGTTAGGACCTCAAGAGTATTCATTGAAGAGTACTTTAACAGGATGGTCTGTGCCACCCTTGTCTGGGTTTTGCACTGTCACAAAAGTCACAGATAGTATTCCTCTTTTTGCGTAACAAGCCAAAGTGTGAGGAAACGTCTGACACTGGAGTTATCTGGGGACGGAGTAAAAAGTCTGGCAACACATTCATTCTCCAAAACGAACGCAGCCGAAAGCTGGCTAGCAAAGTTGACCTCTGGGTGGAACCAAGGCCTGCGCTGCCGTCTGCTTCCTCATTTGAACCACCTCACAATGCCCTGACATTCCTGCACACCTGAGGGTAGCCAATGGAAACAACAAGCGCAAACCCAAATGCCCCTACAGCTGAGTCTGTTTGACTTGGCTCACCCCGCTTCAGACTCGCGTCCACACTCCTCTCACTTCATCTCTGTCTCGGAACCAAGGGCTGTGTTCAGGAAACAGAGTGAACACACAAGGACACAAACACAAACATACGCACGCACACACACACACACACACACACACACACACACACACACACACACACACACACACACACACACACACACACACACACAGTCGTGACATTTTCACCTCTAACACTGATGCTAAAGGACATTATGTGCAGTCAAAAATGAAAATGCTGCCAATGAACTGGACTGAAGAGAGGAAGAAATGAGACACCAAAAAGTTTGTTGTCAAACTCATTTAACCTACACGTTGCAGCTTTAATGAATTTGGACCTTGGCCATGTGCATCTCCGCAGACCTATTTTTTGTTAAGAATGCAAGTGAGCTACAGTTAATCTATTTTATTTACAGTAGCTGGTGTTTGTGCTCAGTAGCATGAGAGACAATAAAAAATAATCGTTTTAAAGCTACTGCAAGACAATATAAACATAAATGCACTTTAAATCTATTTAAAACCTGAACTTGTTGTATGTGCCTCAGCATTTAGTTATTACATTTGGACTGTTTTACATGAGGGTTTAATCACTGCTTAAGGCAAGACAATACTTCAAAGGAAATCCACTCAGCTGTGCCAATTGATTCTCAAGTCGGCAAAGTGATTAGATTCCTAACAGCTTTGGCCTATTCTCATCTAAGCTTAAATAACCACAGATGAATCAGCGTGTGAATGCGGTCTAGTTATGCTATACACATACTGTAGCAATTATCAATACAGATGTACAGATGAACAGCAGTTAGGCAGCTAATCAAACATGATTTACATTTACATTTACTGTTTACATTTACTCCTGCACTGTTTCATCAATGTCCTTGCACTGCTAACACCCAAAAACTGCACAATATATTTATTTATTTATTATATTCCATAACCTGCCCATAAACCTGTGCAATATACATATATGTACTGTACTCAACCTGCACTTTGGTATCTATTTAATGCTTCTTTTGCACTTCTGGTTGGATGTCAACTGCATTTTATTGGCTCTGTACCTGTACTCTGCCAAATGACAATAATATTTAATGTAATCGCATCTAATCTAATGATTGTGTGTTTCACTATGTTTTTAAGAATATCTGTACAGGATAAAGTGTCAGTAGGCCCACATTTAAACTGGTAAAGAAGGTCTCAAATGTCTAACCCTGATTGACCTAACATGGACCTGCTGAACTCTCAGGCTTCCTCTCTAACTGAGGAGGATGACTCAGGCTGCTGTCAGCTAATGGTTTGTTATAAATGGCAAAGGCGTGTAGGATGTTTATTTGCCTTTCTTTTTCTCTGTCCGTCACTCCGTGCACTTCCTCTTGTGTGTGTTCCTCCAAATCGTAAAACTGTCCACTGTTTGTCATACAAGTCCTCTACTCAAACTAGAGGGTCACTGTTCAAGACAAACAAACATTCCCTCCTGGAATAGAGCCAACGTCTTCCTTTTATATTTGTGCATTGCTGTCTACACAGAATTAACAGCTTCTCTATACTGTACAACAAGAATCAACACACATTTCAAGCCAGCCTAAATTCACATCACAAGGCATTCTTTCCACAGGCTGGTCACTGGAGAAGACAGAGGAGTAGCTTCCTGCCATTCAGACATTTATGTCTCTGACGCAACTTAGACGTGGGACCGACCTATAGCGGCGCTGTGCTCACCATGGCTAGTTCAGGTTGAGCTGTTATTCTGCAGCTGTTTGCCTTTGTGAGGTTTTACAAGGCGCTCCACACAGAGGGAAGTGGCTGTCGGCGTGGGAGTTTATGAGTCCCCTATCTAACACAAATGTCAACGCTGCGCTGCATTAACACCTGCTGATGGAATCCTCCACATCAGCAGCTCTCTTGGTCAGCACGCTGGAATGGGTTTGGCTGGGCTGGGCTGGGCTGGGCTGGGCATAGAAGGGGCTCAGCTGGCCCACACAGGCTCTGTGTCCTCCTGTTTCTCATCCTCTCTTTTGGTCCTCATTTGCAGCACTCTTTAGTGAGGTTTAGAGCTTTTCCCATGGAGAGCACAACAGAACACCATAACGCCCATGACACATTACACAGTGGAAAGGACTTGCTACAGGACATTTACTACAGGAAACATCTCTTGATAACTCTTGCCTTATTAAAACATATTTCTGTTTTCATAAAATGAAATAAGAAAATAAACCTTCTCGGTTTGTAGCCATAAAGCCACTGCAGAGGTCAGTATAGAGTGGATACCACTCTGTTGTTGACCCACAGCAGTAGGCCCTCACTAGCTCCACCAACCCTATGGCTCCTCTCTCTCTCTCTCCCCAGCCTGAGGGCAGTGGCTCGGGCCCTGGGCCAGCACCACCGTCCAATAGCCCCACTGTGGAAGTCCGGACAAACATTCCAACTCCCTGAGGTCACCGGGCCCCATAAATCTCTGCAAAATGTGCCAGCTTAAATTGGACGGGCAGAGGTAGGGACAGGGATAGGGGTGGAGGTGGTGGGGGTGGTGGTGGTGGAGAGGAGACACATCCGCCCAGCTCTCAGTGCTGCTGAGGCAGGGGTTTCACCACGAGTGGCATCCCTCCCTCCCTCCCTCCCTCTACAGCCACACAAGTGCAGGTGTGATGGCTGATGCACTCCGGTGATCCATATCCCAGACAGAGAGAGAAGCTATTTCATTCTTGATGGCAGAGTTGAAAAAGAGGTCTCATGGATATTTTGGTGTACGTTGTTCATTCACACAGCCAAGCCTGTAATTAGCAGACTGCATAATGCTTATGTTCATACTCCTTAACCATGGCCACCAGCGGCATGTGTGCTTGGCTGTACAAATACAGCACTGGAGAATTAGGGCTGCTGTTGTGTGGAGGCCAAGGACCTCACACAGAGTCAGCAGAGGAGTGAATTTCACCCAGGAGTGAATGTGTGTGTGTGTGTGTGTGTGTGTGTGTGTGTGTGTGTGTGTCTGTGTGTCTGTGTGTGTGTGTGTGTGTGTGTGTGTGTGTGTCTGTGTGTCTGTGTGTCTGTGTGTGTGTGTGTGTTTTGTGCGTGTGTCTGTGTGTGTGTGTGTGTGTGTGTGTGTGTGTGTGTGTGTGTGTGTGTTTTGTGTGTGTGTATGTGTGTGTGTGTATGTGTGTTTTGTGCGTGTGTCTGTGTGTGTGTGTGTGTGTGTGTGTGTGTGTGTGTGTGTGTGTGTGTGTAAGTGAGTGCTTGTGCTTGTGCTTGTGCTTTTGGGCTGGGCTGGTTTGGCACAAAATTTTTCTTAATCAAAACACATATTTTCCTGCTACTGTTAAAACTCCAACAAATACCACACTTTGACCACACAGGATACAAGTATGTTTGAGTTTCCTTTTCTATTGAGATTGGCCTAAGATAAAGCATGTTTTGATAGAAATTCACCTAGCTATTGTCTGAACTCAAATGCACTTTTCTAATCACACATCCTTTATATTTTGTTGACATTTACTGAGAAGGATTCAAGAGCTGACAGTCAATTTTAATAACTAACTAATAAATTCATCAACAATACTGCAGAAAAGCTACTTCATCCCTACCATAACACCCTCTAAGATCGTCAGTTGAATTATTCAGTAACTCCTACCCTCATTACATTACACACACACACACACAACAAATATAACTCAACAACAAACACAATCCTCCTTAGAATATCTGAAAATACAGGGGGCGCTGTGGCGCAACAGGCTACAGCGTCAATACCATGTACGGGTCCAAGTGCCCACGGGGACCCAGGTTCAAGTCCAGCCTGCGGTCATGTCCCAATCCCACCCCATCTCTCTCTCCCACTCCTTCCTGTCTATCTTCACTGTCCTATCCGAATAAAGGCAAAAAGCCCAAAAAATATACTTAAAAAAAAAAAAAAAAAAAGAATATCTGAAAATACCACAGAACCCTGTTACTTAACTTTGTGCTATTAATACCACATGCCTCCTTGGCTCGACCAGTGTCACGGTCACTCTGTCGTTAAAGAGTCCTGGCGGCCTAACTGCTCCTAAAATGGGGGGTGTGGGGGTAGATGCTCGGCACTCAGCGGTGCTGTTTCCTATGTTGACAGGGCAGGACCTTGCAGCTGCTCCGCAACAGTACAGGGAGTGCAGGCAGCGCACTTTGACCTGGAGGGTAGAGTGTCTGGCAGGGCCAACACGCGCATCCTGTTTCAGGAATGCTGGGAATCATGGGGGATGTGTGTCAACTCAAGCCCACGCATTAGTGAAGGAGAACTATAATGCTGTCTCTCTAGACAAGGTTAGGGGAGGGTGATGGGAGTTTCCCTCGTCCAACAGTACCAACACAGATAAGGACCTTTAATTACGACTCAGTGAAAGAAATGGGGGAGACTGACACTGGCATGGCACCTTCTTATCTCACTTTATCCAGAAATGGGCAACAAGTCAAATCCAAACACTGAAGCCTAGAAAAGCACTTGGTTCCTGCTGGACTTGGTTCCTGCTGGATTTGTGTTGCTGCTGTACGGATGAGAATCCACTAGGGGCTGTGCTAACACTACTCAATGAAGTTTCTTGAGCAGAAAACTCAAAACAAATTCAAACATGTCTATAGAAAATACTGTTCTTTAAGCAGCCTGCTTCAGCGTTTGGGCCAGCTAATGTAAGAAAATATTTGGTACACACACACAGCTGGAGATTAAATGTATTGAAAATTACTGATTTATCATGCACAATTGAGCTTGAAATAGTTGACCAAACATGAGAACTTGCATTTAATGATACACATTAATAATACACTAGATGTTGGCCATATGCATTATTAACCACATTTTCATAATCAAGAAGTGCTGATTAAGCATGTTTTAAATTTGAAATAAAAAAGAGAGGGACAGAGAGACAGAGAGAGAGAGAGAGAGAGAGAGAGAGAGAGAACAAGAAGGGAGGGTATATCTGAATGCCATTGGGAGGTTTAAACAAGATGCTAACACAAAGCTGGAAATGCGCTCTTTGCCAAGTGGGCTTCCCCAGAGACCAGGGCTCTGTAGTGGATCTCCCAGTCCAGATAGCACTGCAGCCATGTAGGGCACACGGCCGACAAACCACCAACATGGCAGAGCTCTCAGACGGCTCCTCAGGCTGGCACATGCCACCTGCTCAGGCGATCACCTTACATGTGTTCGATAATCCAAACAAACACCTCGGCACAGTCTCTGCTGCTGATCAACAGCAATACAGGGAGGGTAAAACTATGACCTGGTCTCTCTCTCTCTCTCTCTCTCTCTCTCTCTCTCTCTCTCTCTCTCTCTCTCTCCCTGCATTCATACACATTTCTTGCCTCCCTCCCTGTTTTACTGTCTCTGCTTCCTCTCCCTCTCTCGTTCAATCACCCTTGCTCTCTCACTCTCCACCATCCCTCCTCCCCTCCTCCCCTCTCCTTGTTCTCCCTCTCTCTCCTCTTCCTCCTGTCTGCCTCCGTCACCCTGTGTTGCTGCAGCACATTTTTATCCTATCTCTGCAGTGTCACACTAAACCAGGGAGTCAGGCGGCAGGCGCCAGCCAGCACTGCTAGAAGAGCAGGTACGTCAGGCCAACACCCAGCCCAGAGATCTTTAGCACCGACTCAGATAAGTCAGACCAACACCCAACCCAGAGATCTTCCCCACTGTCTTAGCTACATCAGACGTCCAACACCCAGCCCAGAGATCTTCCTCATTGTCTCAGCTACATCAGACGAACACCCGGCCCAGAGATCTTCCTCATTGTCTTAGCTACATCAGACGTCCAACACCCAGCCTAGAGATCTTCCCTACTGTCTTAGCTACATCAGATGTCCAACAACCAAACCCAGAGATCTTCCCCATTGTCTTAGTTACATGAGAGGAACACTCTGAGCCTCTGCTTCTACTGCTGCTATTGCTGCCGTCCGCCACCCTGCACTTTTCTATCAGACCCAGAGCTGGCAGCAGCCTGTTAAACACAAAGGCACCCTGCCATACCTCCACACTCTCTCACAGACATGACAGGCACCCTGCCATACCTCCACACTCTCTCACAGACATGACAGGCACCCTGCCATACCTCCACACTCTTTCACAGACATGACAGGCACCCTGCCATACCTCTACACTCTCTCACAGACTTGGCAGGGACCAGAGTTCTGCTTGAGCTGCATCCTCACACTAACACTACAGTGATCCATTGACTCATGGAACATTACCGGCATAGAGTTTTGGGATACTGACATCATTCTCATCATCATACCCAACATCAGAGGGTAAACATTTGAGGTATTTCACTTCTCTGTAGGGCCTTGGGCAGTGGAACACTTTACATAAATATCAAATCACTTAGGAAGCACCACCAGAAGGAGATCCTGTAGTTTATTGAGTATACTCACTCCACTACTATACAATGCAATACAAAACGATACTGTACTAAACTATACAATACAACACAATAATGTATTACTATACAGAAAACTGTACTATACTATACTATACTATACTATTCTATACGATACTAAACTAAACTATACTATACTAGTCTATACTACTATACTATACTACTGTATGCTATGCTATACTACACTATACTATACTATACTATACTACGCTATACTAAACTAAACTACACTGTACTACACTATACTATATTATACTATACTATACAAACACTATACTACACTATACTATACTATACTATACTATACTATACTATACTATGATGTATATTTTACTGTAAACTTAGATTGAGAATCAATTCTGTATGTGTTGGCTGTTCTGTTGTTAAACTGGTAGTGACAGAATGAGCAAAAAGAAAGGCCCTAGGTTGGTTCAACTTACAGAGGCACTGACAGAATTTACACAACCATTGCCCTGGAATCTGTCATCTGTAAAACACCTAAGGAAATAACATTTGAAAATAAAGTGCCCTTCATGGAAGGACCAATGGAAGTGTGAAAAGGTAAACAGTATCACACATACATGTATGATCTCATATTGAGAAAGCCCCAGAGAGAGAAGGTGACATTGCTGAAATTCCTCCTATTCATTCAAGTCAAGGTGGTTTGGTTACTTTAACCACTGTTACACAGCAAAAGGCTTTAGCTGACGGCTACGGAACTCGTATGTCTGCACACACCCTCTCTCTAGGTACCAGAGCAAACCCGGATAACAACACCACGGCGGAAAAGCTTGCAAATGCCAGTGGCCTTGAAGGCACACATGCTTGTGGATACTACAACACCATATACTACACCTGGAGGGAGGCCAAAATAAACTAGTGTACTGTAGGTTAAACAGGCACTTCAGGTTTAATACACAGACACACACACACACACACACACACACACACACACACACACACACACACACACACACACACACACAGCCTTGCTTGGTTTTGAGCTTGTCCTCTGCTCTGTTCTCTAAACAGTTTGAGACTGTAGTTTTGTTATCTTTTGTGTACTCTTGGCTTTAACACTGCTGCAAGTTCGCTGGTTGTCTGGTTTGACTGCAAATAAAAGAAATCTACATCTACCTCCTGCATTATGGGCGATTTGTTACACACACACACACACACACACCCACCCACACACACACACACACACACACACACACACACACACACACACACACACACACACACACACACACACCCTCTGCTAAGGCAAAAGGATACCAAGTGTGAGTGCATACAGTAGCCACATTTTAATTTTGACATTTTTCCTCACGATAGGGGAGCCTGTCTGGCCTCATGCCAGCCAAGAAAAACACCCCGAAGAAAAATAACAAGATTTAATCAGCCCTCCCTTTTCACTGATTACAAAAAAGCTCAGGACTGTTTCGTTTCCTACCCCACGGGGGCCACGATCGCTCCTGCCCGCTCTCCGACTCTTTAATGCTGCCGAAACCTCCAGCTCAAAACATGGCAGCGAGAGCAGGAAGCCCAAAATTAGCGGTGCGTTTAGAACGGTGGGTTAAAGCAACAAACAGGCAGTTTTCCAGCGAGTCAGCATTGATCCCTAGGGGTGAGGGTTGGGTGAGTGTGGGGGGGGTGGGGGTGGGGCATTACCGCAGAGGTGGTAGCACAACACCAGCGACAGCCAGGACATGGCTCACTGGATACTCTATCTGACAGCTACTTTATTTATCAGGATGAATATCTGATAATAGTGTGCAAAGGAGCCACTACCGTTGGCTAGTTAAGTGTACAGCACAGATGAGTCTTGATTTACTGTCACTCATTAGCCAAGTCTGAGTCGGTGGTTAAACTGGGAGGCATGCTGCTATTTCATGCTCAGGGGAATAATGGGTATAGGAGAAATTCCTGAATAACTGGCATAGCCACAGTTTAGATGGAATGTCCCTGTTTTGTCTGAAACCAGACCGTATTGTGCATCTTTGAAGTGCTGTGTAAGGGGGGGGGGGGTGGAGATGCTTGGCCAACAGACCTGTGTGTGTGTGTGTGTGTGTGTGTGTGTGTGTGTGTGCGTGCATGTGTGTGTGTGTCCGTGCATATGTGTGTGTACGTGTGAGTGTGCAGCGTGTGCGCCCGTGTGTGTGTGTGTGTGTGTGTGCTCTCCATCCTGCAGCAGCTGTGTTGGGTGACCTGCCGTGACATTCCTGTCCCACGTGGTCACTCAGTCATGCCCAGGCTCCAGTTGCCTGTATTGGCGTGCCTCTCTGCTGCAGTCACATATACACGTCAGATCTGGCCTGATCACTAGCAGCACGTCTCCTCTCATTCAGTCATTCATTCATTCATTTGTTTTTTTTTTCATTCATTCATTCATTCATTCATTCATTCATTCATTTATTCATTCATTCATTCATTCATTTGTTTGTTCTTTTATTCATTTATTGGTTGAATGTCATTTTCTGTCTGACAATGTGTCCTCTCTCTCTCTCTCTCTCTCTCTCTCTCTCTCTCTCTTTCTCTGTCTATCTGTTTGTACAATCTCTTCCTGGAACCCCCATCATACTAACATCAATCCATCATTATTCATTATTCAAAACAAAGTATTTATAGATAGATAGATAGATCGATAGATACTTTATTGATCCCAGGGGAAACTCAAGCTAATTTATGTAATTTCGCTCTCAGGCACACCATTTTCCAACTGGTTTCCAGGACCAGTCACACTTCAAGCCCAAAAAATACCACGCGGCTCGTTTTCACAGTAACAGTGTTTTACAGAAGAGAGATGAGGGGCCGGCAGAGCGCTGTGAGCACTTTGACGAGCGGAAACATGCTTTCCATGAGCTACTGGCTGTACACTCGGCTTGTTGCTGGGCAGGGTTCCATGTAAAACAAAAGTCCCAATCAAATGAGGCTTGTTCGTCTATGACAGAGTCCTCTTTCTTCACCAGATGGACATTCTCCTATACGCTAAACCAAATTAGGTGGGGATTTCATTTCACGCCTCTTGACACAATGGCATTTTTTAAAAAAGGGAGCAACTTTCTCTGAGAACTCCGCACGCACACACACACTCACACACACACACACACACACACAACCAACATCCAGTAAAGGCAAGTTTCAGTGAGTGTCTCACAATGGGCCCTCAGACATCCCCTTAATAGGGAGAGCACTTTGTATTCCCCTTGTCTGTGATCAGTGCGTACGCAGTGCTAAGCAGCACCGCAGATGCCTGTGTGTGGCTGTCATCTTCCCAAGAAGCACTAGCATTACACATTTACCAATTTAACAGATACTGTCACCCCATGGTCACACAAATACAATGAAACACACACACACACACACACACACACACACATATATACCAGATCAATCTCTCTCTCTCTCTCTCTCTCACACACACACACACACACACACACACACACACACACACACACACACACACACACACACATACACCATAACAGAAGCTTTAACCCACAGCCAGCTGTGAGCCCAGGAAACAACACTAGTTTAGTACACTAAACACACATGGGAGCTCTGGCTCTCGCTACTGTAATCCAGCATAAAGGGTGTTTGTGTGTGTGTGTGTGTGTGTGTGTGTGTGTGTTGTGTGTGTGTGTGTGTGTGTGTGTGTGTGTGTGTGTGTGTGTGTGTGTTGTGGTGTGTGTGTGTGTG
>NW_027468587.1:17199663-17204663 GCF_046254945.1 Alosa pseudoharengus | reverse complement strand
AAGGCAACAGGGATTCCAGCACAGCCGTCACTCTTCCACGAAAGCCCAGACCTGCGTTGTATAAAAGCATCCACGACACACACACACAGACACACACACACACACGCCTGCTAAACTTCGCTTAGCGAATGTTTGAAAGCAACTTTCGCTGTCTGGTGGTGTCTGGCTCTGTACTGCATTGCACTGCCATCGACTGAGGGAGTTTCACTCGCCTTCAAATTATGTTTTTATGTCATGCTGACAGGCGTCCAGGGTTCAGCCCCTTACTGGGGCAGCCAGGATCTGGAGCAGGGCTAAACGTCCTTGAGAATAACCCCCCGCCCTGGGGCCTTTCCATGACTTCAGCTGCCATCTCACCGCATTGGCCGCGGCCAGCACGAGCTCTGGGGCTGTCCCCTTCGTGGAGGGGTCTGAGCGAGGCTACAGGGTGGGGGTGCGTGGGGAGGGAGGGGGGCGATTTATGACCGGCCACATGTGGAAGGGGCATTTCAGCTGGGACAACGAAGGAGACTCTGATCACCACTATAGCCCCCCATCGCCTCCCCTCCTCCCCTCCCTCAACAAACAAACATACACCCACACCCACACACACACACACACACACACACATACACACACACACACACACAGAGACAGACACACACACAAACACACACACACACACACACACACACACACACACACACACACACACACATACAGTACAGACATACACACACACACACACACACACACACACACACACACACACACACACACACACACATACACACATACACACACTCACTCACACAGTACCTGAGACCAGAGCACCTGCTGCGTTCACTCAGATAGGCTGGGAAAAGGACATTTTCATAACTGAGAGAGAAACCATGGAAACCTGGCTGTTTTCTTCAGACTTAAAGCAACACCAAAGAGTTTTTTATACCTTAAAAAAATCGTTTCAGTGGTTCATCAACTCGTAACAGGGAGAACGGCGATTCTGCATTAGCTTTGCGGCCCTCTATCTGCTATAACCGCACTATATAAGTTTGCCAGATCGGGTAGCGGATCTGTAGTTCGATGGAATGAGACAAGAAACTACAAATTTGACTTGCATCTGATGTCGCAATACATCGTACTTTTATAAGTCATGCAAAATATTCTACCTTGTCTGTGGACATCGTTATTTGCAAAGCCGGTGCTGTATACACAAATAGCGTGCGTGCGACAGAGGGAAAGTTCTTTGG
Source organism: Alosa pseudoharengus (assembly GCF_046254945.1). Taxonomy (NCBI): domain Eukaryota; kingdom Metazoa; phylum Chordata; class Actinopteri; order Clupeiformes; family Clupeidae; genus Alosa; species Alosa pseudoharengus. The sequence continues at coordinate 17,203,434 of NW_027468587.1, read as the reverse complement.
TGTTGCTTTAAAAACACAATAAATAGTAGGTCATGGAAATATGACTGAAATCCACTAAAGTGGCACCTCCCAAATACACTGTTTACTACTAAGGCTGAAGAGGACCATGTTAGAGCCAGCAGACTGAGACAGGATACAAGAATAATATACTATCATCGCTATGTGGAATGTTGTTGTGGATTTAAAACAATTAGGCTAATTTAACTCATTGATAATATTACATGTTCAAGTAAACATGACCTCTCATAGAACACAATGTTTGCTTAACATAAAGATTAACTAAGGCTGCTGAGAATGTCACTTCCATATGGCCTTTCCTGTCAATCCTGGGCAAAACTCACAAGGACATCTATCCAGGTCCTTCTTTCAATGCACAGCACAATACCAGTCTGTTGATGAGATGCTTTTCAGGGGGATTCCTGTAGTGTGCTATGTTTCGACCGTATTAAAAGTTTACTTAATCATTACAGGGTCCTAGAATATTCCATAGCATTTTAACCACTTACTTCTAAGAAAGTATCACTTAACTTCTAAAACATCTAAAAAAACATGTTTAGAGTAATTCTTCACTGACTTTCTTATATTCCCGCTCTGGAAAAAGCAGACGAGTGGTAAATTCGGAATTTTGAACAGATTTGGGCCGTAACGGATCCTGGCTCTAACGATCAGCACTATAGCTGTCATGATATCACTTTCCTTCAAGCACAGGAAGCAGTCATCAGTCACTGCTGTCCACTGGAGTAACCTTAGCCAGTGGCACATATGCTCTGAACATACACATCCTTCCTTCTCACTCACTCACTCACTCACTCACTCTGTCACTCATTCACTCAGCCATTCACTTATTCACTCACAAACAACACCGAGGTCAAATTTCTTACCGAGGAGCATCCTCTACACAGAAAAAAGCAATATAACTGACTATATATTGTAAGTGCCCTAAAAGCACTAAAAAGAGAAGTGTGAGGTAGAGAGAATAGCTAGTGTAAAAAGGAAAGCCAAGTGTGGCCTGGCAGCACATCATTAAGTCATGGAGCAGAGAGAGACGGGCCTGCATTATTTCCAGGCGTATGTTACTCTCTTGTTCTGGGCAGTCAAACACACCAGAACCCAAAAGAGAGTGTGCGTCACCCTCGCCGTCACCCATGTGGGCGAACGGACAGAACGCGCTGCAACACCGGGTGTCTGTCCGCCGTGCCGACTCCTCCATAAGCGGCCGAGAGCCAACTGGCACGGCTCTGCCCCGCTCCCCTTCTTCCGCGTCAGCGGTAGATGATAGTCCCCTTTCATGGCCAGGAGACAAACATGGAGAGAGAATGTGTAAAGCCGTCATTAGCCCAGATCACAACCACTTTGGACGCATTTATACAACATGCTATGAAGTCACAGACACAAAGACAGGTCGGTAAATCGGGGGAATGAAGTGGCCACCAAAAATAATCAATATTGCTGAACAATTAATTATTTTTTCAATGCCCTTAAAATACATTGGTATTTAAATTACCCCCACAGACAGACAATCATCCCCCACTCCGTGGCCCAAAATAACTCTCTAATTGGCTACCCCCAACAAGGCTGGGCTATATCTGTCAGGGTATTTTAAGCCTTCTGGGTTATAAACGAGGGATGGACAGCCCCTGGCGTGGAAGTAAGGAGGGAAAAAAAGAAAGGAAAAAAGAAAGAGACAGAGAGAGAGAGAGAGAGAGAGAGAGAGAGAGAGGAGTGGAGGGAGGGTGGATGCCAGACTGGGGGCAATCCCCCTCTGAGTCTGCCCACAGTTGCCCCCGTGACGCCTGCCTCACCTGCTGTTGCAAATTGCATTAGTGGACACTGGGAGAGCTGGGGGGTTTGCCAAGAACAACGAAGCACAGTGATTGCGCACTGATTTACCCCTACGCAAAGCACATGTACTGAACACATACACTCCTTTTCACAGTTCTCTTATATCTATAATATCTGAACACCTTTCTATAATATTTGATCAGCCGGGTGCTCCAGTGAACTTCTTTTCACATTACTTGTCTGAAGTCCTGAGAAACATTGGATTGTCAATCAGGCTGCATTACCACAAAAACAGTATGCTGCCTCTTTTCTATGTTGTAACCCATGTGCTATCTAAAGCTAATGATACACAAGGAAACACAAGGCGTTTTTGACCAATCTTGCATCTTACATGTTCCTTAGTAGCCTATTAATGGTCAGGCACATTCCCAATGATGTAAGACAAACAACTATTTTGAAGAGGGCTTTAATCATCAGTAAGCAAACTATCATGACCATCCAATCAGAACAAATGAAACCAGCTATGTGATTGCCCAGCGACACTGCTCAGAAAGTTTAACACCACATAACACATAACATAAACCACAGCTGAATGAAGGCACAGCAGCAACTCATCTGACCTTTCTCTCACAGCAGCACAATAAACAAAGCAAGTACTTCTATGTCTTCACATCTAAACTTTTGTTTTTCACCTCAACATCAACGTCACACTGTGTAATCAAAGTACTTTTCCAATGGTTTCCAACCTCTGTGGGACTGCATAAGTAGTTTATTTTTCAGGCTATCGCTAACTGTGCCTTGTTGCAGTTACTCTATGTGTTTCTATGGCAACCCAACTGGTATATTTAAAAAAAAAAGGCATGTCTAAGTGTGACACGTAGGAACACTGGGACACCAACCAAACAAACGGAGCGAGCCACAGTCGACATGATCTGAGCAATGTGAAAAATGAAAACAGGCGTGAATGAATCTCTGAGGTGCTGTGCCACATTACTGGAGATATTTATCACGAGGACACGGGCACTCTGCGTGAGCCGCTTGCGGCCTACCAGAGAATGTTTACAGTCCGAATACTTTCCATTATCGGGCACCAGTATGCCGAAAACTCCAGCGCATACTCATGCAATCAGATGAGTCTGTGACATGTTGTCAAAACAACAAATCAACAAACACACAAATACAAGCAACAAAAACACACACACACACACATGCGCCCACACGCACACACACACACTTCACAAAGGGACACACTGATGGTATGTCTGGTGCACCTGTTCTCATATGGAGAGGCAAATCCAGTGATGTACTACCAGGGGCCAAATCAAACAGGCTCACTCTCTGAAGCAGTTCCATGGGCTGTGAGCAGTTGTTCTGCTTCTGTAATTGCTCTTAATACGACATAGTACTGGCAGTGGTTACTGCATAAGGAGCTCCACTGTAATTATCTATAATGGCTACAGAGATGGAGAGATAGGTCAGAATAGGGAGGTAGAGAGGAGGGGAGGGGGGGGGGGGGCGCAGAGGCAACGACAACAAAGAATGGCTTCCTCATAGCATCGGTGCAAGTCGTGCCTTAATAAGGAGAACGGGGTTGACAGGGCTGGTGCCGACTGAAAGAGAGGAAAGAAAGGAACGTCTCAAACATAAACTCATTCACCCTCACCCCCCCCTCTCTCTCCCTACCCCTCTCTCTCTCACCTCTCTCTCTCTCCCCCCTCTTTCTCTCTCCTCACCCTCCTCTCTCTCTCTCTCTCTCTCTCTCTCTCCCCTCTCTTCCCCCTCTCTCTGTCTCCCTGCTCCTCCCCACATCCAGAGTCACCGCATCTGTGATTCAGCACAGGCTCAACATCCGCCTCTGAGCCCCTGCGAGATTAGGGAAAAAAAGAGAGAGAGTGAGGGAGAGAGAGAGACATGGTGGTGGAGGAGAGAGGTGGTGGTGGGGAATCTGGGGCGATATTTTTAGAGGAGCCCTCCACACACACACACACA
>NW_027468587.1:17127163-17194663 GCF_046254945.1 Alosa pseudoharengus | reverse complement strand
ATGAAAGCAAATCAGTGTGTCTATGTGTATCGTATGGCTGTGCATTGCGTGTGGACATGTTGCCACATCAACGACAGAAGTGTGTCTGTCCAGCTCTTATTCTTCACCACTTGACAGGTGTGTGTGCAAATGTATGGGCATTAACGTGCAGCTTCAGTTACACACACCCTGCCAGGGGAGCGCTCCGCTGCGTTTATGCGTGTGTGTGTGTGTGTGTGTGGGGCCCCTGTGGATTGTGCGAACGTGCAATCGTGATACAGCATGCGTGCTAATGGCACCTGCCGCTGTAGTGACCCTTGCGCCAACACACCGGCGACACCAACGCCCCCCCATGAAATCAAATATGTCCGGCTCTGTTGGGTGATGAAGCGACACCATACAAATGTGTAAACGCAGCTGGTTAGGAGGGTTAGGCCCAGAGAGTCATCTCATGAGATCCCTCAGTGACCCCCCCAAAGAGGGCCTTTGGGGGCGGCAGGGGTGGTGGTTGGGGTCACACATGCCCCGGCTGCCCTGTGAAGGCCACATTGCAACGTGAGGTGAATACAACCTCAGATCTCCTCAGATCTCTGATGACTGACACTTACACCTGCAAATAACCTGCCATATACACACAGGCTCAATAACAATAACATACTCAACCTTAACAAATAGGCAGCCAAAAAGGCACCATAACATTATTAATACAAACAACTTAACAAATAGGCAGCCAAAAAGGCACCATAACATTATTAACACAAACAACCTTAAAGATTGCGCAGCCAAAAAGGCACCATAACATTATTAATACAAACAACTTAACAAATAGGCAGCCAAAAAAGCACCATAACATTATTAACACAAACAACCCTAAAGACTATGCAGCCAGAAAGGTACCATGACATTATTAACAACTATGTAGCCAAAATTGCACCATCAGTACAATTACTTCATAACAACATTCAATGACCTAATAATTACTTCAATGACATAGTAATTAATTCAAAATTATTTTAGAATAATGCAGAATGTGCCGAAGTATGTGACGAATGCATGTGTGTGTGTAGAAGAGCTCGGAGATAACTCACACACCATCTTAAGCTAGCTGGGAATCCCAGGGGAGAACCGAGGCATAAAAAACCACGGAGAACTTCAAACGGGTATCTCTTTTACTGGGGTGAGCTTGGGCCATGAGCACTTTACATGAAAGACACTGTGCTCCTATGTTCTCTCGGAAATCCTCTCTGGAACACAGCGGCCAAAGTTGTATGTTTAAGCAGAATCTCAACTACATAAGAAAAATCCCACGACCCAGTGCTCATCTACATACATACTAAAACACACACACACACACACACACACACACACACACACACACACACAAAACACACACACAACACACACACACACACACACACACACACACACACACAGTGTTCTGGTGCATCTCTTACTCACAGAGAAATTACAGCTCGGAAGAAAATAAAAATGTCGGATGTAATATGCTGGAGCTTTCATTAGTGGATGATGCTGTTCTCCTCTGGGAATAGAGAGGATGAAGAGTGGAGCTGACGGTAAGCTCATAAAGAGTAAGCAATATTGCCTTCATATGTTAGCTAAACTGCTGCTCGTATATTAATATCACTGCAGCATGAAACTTTTCTGACTGAAATGATTTTTATCTTTTGCAAATTGAATGTAATGAGAGTCTCCCCAACAACTAAAGATCAACACCAGTCTCAGTGCCAAGTCAATGTTCCGACGATAAAACAGTTTCAACTTGAGATCTCAGAAGTCTGCTGGCTTTTAGATCAGTTTGTTTTTAACAAGCTTGAGTGGCATCTTCTGTGTTTGTTTGTTTTCTTCTCAGTCACTGCTGACAAACAGCTTTCAAATCAGACGCATTGCATCAACTGACTTCTGCCGTCCCCAACAGACCGTCTGTTTGGAAATAGTGCACACAATCCACAATAAACACAAGAGTGTTTGATCACAGTAAACCTTCAAGTAATGCAGCCACACGCATTCCTAGGACAGAAGTAAACACGGGGCTGGTTGAATGGATTGAAAACTCAGATGCTTTTGCCCTTTTCTGGTTAGTTAATGCCCTAATGTCCAGCCAATCAATGGGCTACCATCCACACCCTATGAATCTGGCAAGTGCAGAGCACAAACATGCCAACTGATAGCATGTGACACCAAAACCAATCCAATAATTCATGGCCTAAAATCAGATCCATTGAGAATCAAAATCCATCTGTTTCCACCATTATAAAGCTGTGCATTGATGTAGTCACATATAAAATGGATATTAAACACCCTACCTGATTACCGAAGGAGTACTGTGAGAATTCAACTGATTCTTCTCAAACAGACTTTTTACTGACTGTAAACCACAATCACCATTCCAAGAACATGGGATCAGTCACGCTACAGGGACATTCATAGTCCACCCAAGCGCAATTGCAAGCACATAACAATAATGATGTACTTTTTTCCAATTGCTAAAACAGGTCTTAGCATCTCAGCCTGTGACAGTTCTCCCAAAGAAGGCCTACTGACACCCAGTGGAAAAAGAAAGAATTGCTATTTAAATGCCCATGCATAGAACACACAGTCAGTTAGTCTACAATATAGAGGTTATTGTAAATCTGCACAAATGTTATTAACTGAATGTAAGCATTTGTTCAGATTCATTCGGACTAAAAGCACACTGACCCCACCCCCATCACCAAAGGAGGAAATGTAAAACTGTTCTATGATCAACAGCTCTAGTTCCATTTCCTTGCATGAAAACTAAGTTAGTGTGCTAAGCTTAAGTTCAGATTGTGTTGTTGATGACAAACGGATAGCTTCCCCTACAGGCTTGTCACTATCTCACTCTCAGTGAAGTGCGCAGTCCCCACTGTCTTTGTGTGTGTGTGTGTGTGTGTGTGTGTGTGTGTGTGTGTGTCCCAGCAGTTCTGTATCCCTCGCTCTGCATCTCCACTCCCTCCACTGTCCCGTCAAACCATGTGGAAGAAAGAGGGCCGGGTGAGATCACTGACATCTCCCATAAATAATTGATAGACTCCGTTTAGCCTGCTTTCAGCTGGTTTACCGTAAGGTTCACTCCTGAGGCTTCTCTACAGCCAGACTGGCGCTACGTTTAATCACGTTAGCGCTGACGTGAGCGATATCGAGCGCTGAGAGTCTCTACTGTGAGAAAATAATCAACGGGGCACTGCTGGGGTCTAATTGCTCTGTGTGGCACAGAGGGAGTGGTGTCATGAGGAGGCTACCAGTCCTATCTTGGCATCACTGGGTTTTGTGTGCATATTCAAATAACCTGGTAATAAGCTACGCCATTTGGCTAAAGAGATGTGTGGTTAGTGGGTGTGACAGTAACTGGCCAGAACCTCCCAAAGCTATGTGTGTGTGTCTGTGTCTGTGTGTGTGTGTGTGTGTGTGTGTTTGTTTGTGTGTGTGTGTGTGTGTTTATGTGTGTGTGTTTATGTGTGTGTGTGTGTATGTGTGTGTGTGTGTGTGTGTGTGTATGTGTGTGCGCGTGTGTGTGTGTGTGTGTGTGTGTTTTGGCATTCAAGCCATTTAAATTATCCAGGTACTCCAACTACAGTTGTGTTTTTCTGGGTTGCAGCTGTATAAGAGCCAATTTTAAGGTGATCAGTAGTCAAATTCAACAACACATTTCGTATTTTACCGTGGACATCACATCTGCTGTCCATCTCCATTCTCAAGATGCATTCATCTTCATCTATAATCCCCCTCCAGCAAGAAGCTCTCAGAACACAGAACACAGGGAACAGCCTCCATCTGCTAGCTGTCATGTTGCGTAACATATACCCAACTGACTTAAGGAGATAGCCGTGGTTTTTTAACGACTCGGCAACACAGACTCCAGCTATACATTTGTTTACAGTGCACCTATATCTTCACAGCATGAGCATGACTCATCAATCACATATTGGTTTGTAGGCACAGTATGAAGACTGGAGAATTGAGGGAGTTTACCAGAAGAGTTCTAAATAATAAACTGTGGGGTATGTCTTATGTCCTAAAACACTGATTATGACAGATACTGGCGGGTTCCACTCAATCTGCTAAATGCCTGGAATTATAGAGGCCTTGACTTTCAAAACACAACATGTGCACACACACACTGGTCAAAGACCAGTTTACCCCATATATAGTCAGTCATAACTCTTATCTTTTTGCATGTTGCAATGTACTAACATGTGAACAGAAATGTCAACATGTGTTGGTTTGGATATGATCTGTGCTTGGGAAAGGTCAACACTCTTGATGAACTTCCCTTTAAATGTTCACATTTGCACCTTATGAGTATAGCAGAGGAGCAACTGGCCCCAGACAAACAAAGTTAGAATGTACATGCTCCTGATAACTGCCTTTCCATCAAGCCTGCATGTCAGCTTCAGAAACAGACTGCCATTCACCAGCCACTCTCTGCAGTACTCATAACATACAGTACAACCTACTTGAACGCATGATTGAAACTGCACGTGTGCCTAGAACTCCTGATTCAAGCAATTCCTTGGATGTGGAGCAAAAGTCTTTTTTTTAAGACTAGAAAAAAACTGACAAGTAGAATAACCAACATAAACTAAATGGACCTGCATACTCAAATATCTTACTACAGACAGATAGGTAATTTGCCTAAAACTGACTGATGAGCTGCTGTGAGTATTGTACTGCACGTTTTCCCTGGCTCTTTCACACCTATGACTAAGTGTGATTGAGCTGAGCTGAATGGCCACATGTCTGGGCCGTGATGTGGCCTGCAGGCCAGCAGGGCCAGCAGTCAGCAGAAAACAACAGCGGTGGGGTGCTGACACAGCCTCATTGCTTCCTCTCTCTTTCTGTTTCTCTTTCTCTCTCTCTCTCTCTCTCTCTCTCTCTCTCACACACACACACACACACACATTGGGGTTTAAAAATAGTGCACACACCCATAGTGCTACAGTTCACCTTCACATAACCACTAGCAGCGGTAACACGCAAAATAATAAAAATACACATTTTGATTGACTGATGATATCAACAAACACTGATTGAACAAAAGATCTATCTCTCTAGTCTACAGTATATTGTTGCATCGTTTTATACAGAGCCTCTCTCTAGGGCTCTGGTTTTATATTCTTACTGATCAGTAGTGTAAATAACATACTTGTTATTGTACACAGGGATGTGGTGTTGTGGTGCTATAGCTTCAGCATCCATATTTCAGAGATGCAGGTGTGGAGCAGCCCTAACGCTGTAAACATGTTGGTGGATGTCCATCTCCTCAGGGAGGTGAGATCACTGTACTCAGAGATGGCTGAAATGGGCCATAATGTAATTCACTGTAATGACTCGTGTGTGTGTGTGTGTGTGTGTGTGTGTGTGTGTGTGTCTGTCTGTCGGTCTGTCGGTCTGTCTGTCTGTCTGTCTGTCTGTCTGTCTGTCTGTCTGTCTGTGTGTGTGTGTCTGTGCGCGTGTGTGTCTGCGTGTGTGTCTGCGTGTGTGTATGCGTGTGTGTCTGTCCTCCCAGGGCCTCACCTGCGATTCGGATGACGGCCCTCTCTGCGGGGTCCAGGACCTCTCCAGAGGCTGTCTTGGAGCGCTTGACCCTCTGGTGCTTGGGCAGGTTCCAGGGGAGAGTGTCCCCGGGGCAGGGGGAGCTGCTTTTCCCGCCGGAGCTCTCCTCGGGCAGTGGCCAGTCCCTCTGCTTCTCCTTCCGCCTCGCCATGTCCTGCAGAGACCACAGCCGAGCAGAGGGTATGTAAAATGCAGGTGTGGTGGAGCAGCAGCAGTAGCATCACCACCCATCAATCCTTTCGTCTGGGTTTGATTACCGAACCCGCCGCCTTAACCACTTTGGATAACAGCCTCTGCTAAATACCTGTCGCTTTACTGCATCTAAGTCTACATGACTGTGAAGGACACTCATGTCCTTTCTTACATCCATTACATGTAAGACACATGGGCACATGTATGTGGATACACATCCAAACATACTGTACATAGGGACATACACATACCATTAAACAGACAGATGGACAGAGAGATAGAAAGACAAATGCAGACCAAATGACCATATGAAAACACAGATGAACCCAAATATACTCAAATAACAATGAACATCATAATGCAATGAACAATGTAAAATAAAGATACTACAATATGGAATCGCTGTGTCTTTAGGTAAATACACTCACTGACAGTGGATGTGTATCCTCACTTGTCCCTACATGTATTGATCACACAATACGGGTCGCTAAACCATCAGACTTTTTCAGTCCCTAACTTATAAATCCATTTACAGTATATAGTATACCACTACTTCCGACTTCTTTCTGGTAATCCACATCATTAACAATGTGGCAAGTTGTTTGACCCTAAAGGGGGAATCCATTTCCTGTTAAATCAATTTCAGCTTTTAGTGCAAAGTCAGATGTTTTGCCACAGGCTACTTCATGTATCTTCATGATCAGTGTAATTCACTAACTTCGATGCACAGGGACTGAGTGGGGCACAGGGACTCTATGGGATAGCAGGAAAACTGGCAATCATCACGTTTAAAACAGGTAAAACCGGACAGTGTTCCAGTGTTAGTCAATATGAGACAGGCCACAGTGTGAGGGTAACATGCTATCTGCCAAAGGACTCCAGGAGTTTGTCCAAGCCAGTGTGATAATTAATCCTGTCACTGACAGCAAGTCAAACATTTAAAGAACCATTTCCATATAACTGCTCTGTGGCTGTGAGGTTAGGAAAACGTTGACTAAATCAGATGAAAGTGTGACGGATCAAACAATGACAGAATTATTTGCTATCGCTATGATACATTCCACATCATCATAAATGGGATGAAATTATCAGACAACTATGGACTTTAACCTGAACATGCAAACTCTCTCTACCGCTGTGAACATTCTATATGTTCAGAACAAAGAGCAAAAGAAATGGAAAATGAAACACCTTAGTGTTTAATGAGACTTTGACCTGAACATGGAAACTCTCCCTACCACTGTGAACATTCTATATGTTCACATCAGAGAGAAAAACAACTGGGAAATTAAACACCTCAGTGGAGACAACTGCATTTTCAAAATATTATTATAGAGTAGCTTTTTGATAAATAGGGATGTTTGCAACATCTATATTCAGTCATCTTTATATGATGTGTTGTCACGCCTACAGCCAGACACAAATGTTCAATAAATATGCATGAAATACTGCAATGTAAACTTCTACATGCAGGTACTAAAATAATAGAGAGTGAAATATAGCATCTGGAATAAGCTCATAATCTATGCCGGAGTTGTACATCTGGTGCCCATGGGAGAGTGATATCATATGAAAATAAAGCACTCTCAACAATGCACCAGTCTTGCACATACTGAAAGGAGCTTCGCACAACAGTTTATCTCGCTAAATGCAAATACCATTGGTCAGCATTGGTGCAACTAACGAGTATTAGACAGTGAACAACGGTTATGGCACGCAATTTCATTGCACTGAAAGGGCTCAGGGCACACGCCATGCCATCAGAGGCTGAACGCCGATGCTGGCATGCCACAGAATGAGGCAGCACTGGAGATGTAGTATGTATAGCATGGTGTAGTATAGCATGGTGTAGTATGTATAGCATGGTGTAGTATAGCATGGTTTAGTATGTATAGCATGGCATAGTATGTATAGTATGGCATAGTATATAGCATGACGTTGTATGTATAGCATGGTGTAGTATAGCATGACGTAGTATGTATAGCATGGTGTAGTATAGCATGGTGTAGTATAAAGTGTTGGGGAGTAACGTAATACATGTACCGGCGTTACGAATTCAGAATACAAATTATGAGTAACTGTAGGCTATTCCGATACAGTTACATAGTTGGTATTTAGAATACAGTTACATTGTTGAAATCAATGGATTACATGACGATACTTCTCTGTTTCATAAGTTTATTCACTCTCTAAATAAATTAAGGCAACTCCATTTCCCAGAAGCTCCTGAAAGCAATATATGATTTCCATGTTTAAATCCAAGCCCCGCCGTCTTGCACTAGCCTCAAAACGCAGCCAGCGCGCATTATGGACGCGTCATCGGAGACCCTGAAATGACTGCTTGCACAGCAAATTAGGAGTAAAGTACAGTAAGTGGAGGTAACTCCACTGATCGCGGTTCCTGATGTCTGTTCAAAGGATATTTTCCCAAGTATTAATAGCTGCAGGCTACTTCGGCCAATCGGTTACACAGTTTGCTAATCAATAAACAGAGCCTATTCACGTGTTGATTTAGACCTACAATTAAACCAATCTCTAAAATAGGCACTGCATTCTAAGTTTTTTTATTCTAACTTAAAATAGCTTTATGGATTATTAGTTTTTTCTAATTAGATCTACATTTACGTTTTAAAATGAATTATATGGTGCAGTCTCTGAAGAATTATTCTTGCGAGTAGGCTAGCATATTTTAACGTGCGGTTTTTGATTGTCATTACGCAATCACGTTCATTTTGAGAGCACTTATATACAGTAGCCTAGATAGTGTTTACATTTACAGATCATTTGCGTTCCACCTGTCATATGCGCCCCTCACTTGTACTGGGTTGATGCCACCGAAAAATCTCACAGGCACTAATGTATTTTCTGGCTACGCCCTTAAAGTAGCCTATTTATTTAGTTTGTTTTAATTAGCCTAGTCGCCTGCTGTACAGTAGTTTTAGTGGTCACCTTGCTATTTTAAAGTTGTATCAGGTAGCTTAGTTGACTTTACATTCTCCTATGTGGGCCTAACACTTCAGCCATTTGGAACAGAAGAACACACCAGAATAGGCCTGTTTAGTAGGCCTAAGCAGGATTTGATGGCCGCATTCCTACACTTATAAAATGCAATTCAATGCGGTTGTATTCAGAATACGTTACTCAGATTGAGTAACGTAACGGAATACGTTACAGATTACATTTTTGGGCATGTATTCTGTATTCAGTAACGGAATACGTTTTGAAAGTAACCCTCCTAACACTGGTAGTATAGCATGGTGTAGTAGGCTATGTATAGCATGGTGTAGTATAGCATGGTGTAGTATGTATAGCATGGTGTAGTATAGCATGGTGTAGTATGTATAGCATGGCGTAGTATGTATAGCATGACGTAGTATGTATAGCATGGTGTAGTATGTATAGCATGACGTAGTATGTATAGCATGGTCTAGTAGTATGTAACGCACATAGTAAATCTAGAATAACACATTTCCTCGTCCCCATAAATCAGCTCCGTTGATACACCATTCAGCTAATTGAGTCAGCATCCAATCCATTCTCTGATCTCTGATCAGTATCGGATCAGTGCAGCTCTACACACCATGGCTTTGAAAACAAAGAGCAATGAATAGATGTGGTCTCTTTCTTTTAAGAGTACATATCATGTACACCCATTCACCTCAGGAATTGTGAATGTAGCAGTTAATGACCACACAATGTTTATTTATCATAGGCTCCAGCTCTCTCACACCAGTCACAGTACATTAAGCTGATGATGCACAAGGCGACTTTTTAAGCAATGTTGCAACTGTGTTCCTGAATATTGTTGTATGAGTATCTGGAGAATTTTAATAATCAGTAGGCAAATTATCCTGATCATCCAATGAGAACACAAGGAACCGGTTATGTGGTTGCACAGCAACATTGCTCAAAAAGCTACCTCATGGATCATCACCTTTCCTGTATGTCAAATAGTCAAATCAATATGCCAGAATGAAAGGGATAGGGCAGAATCAAATTTAGCTCTAGCTATTAATAGCAAAATGTGTGGTTGTGGGTCATACCAGTGCCCAGTCACTAAGAACAGCTTCATCAACACTTCTATCTCCCTTGAGCTGTTGATGCACAATGCACCTTTTTGAGCAATTTTAGACTACTATGTTCTTGAAGGTGATGGGACAACATGGGGCAATTTTTTTAACAATTTTGCTGGGTAACCATATAACCAGTTCCATGTATTCTCATTGGATGATCATGATAAATTGCCAACTGGTGATGATTAAAGTTCTCCAGAGAAAAAAAAAATCCCAATATGCCCAATATCAATGGGAAAGTGCCAGAACAATACTCTGGAACACTGGCTAGCAACATTGCTTAGAAAGTGCGTATCATCAGCATTTGTTTTCTGGAGAACTTTAGGCAAATTATAATCTCATCTGTTTCCTTTCACTAAAAGTGAAGCCTGGAGCCCCTTTAGATCCATCAGAGTGAATGATTGCCATGCCTTTACATATGGGAGGACATTTCCATGAATATAGCCTAGTCAGTTTTCCGGAGTGGCCAATTGGCTTTTGAGTTTCTGGAGGCACTTTCAGAAAAGCAAAAAGAAAAGCAAAAGGCTGCACCTTTATGCCTGTAAAATGATTTGACAGTCCAACAGAATGTCTGACATGGCAAATGGCATCTTAGGGCATTATTTTAAGTGTTAGGGTCAATAGTAGCCCAATATTAAATACTAAGATTGCAGAACCAGTCAATGTATAAATGCTGCATATGCCTACAAAGTAGCTTGTCATGTAAAGCCCAATCTGATGACTCAGGTTCCATCATGTGTGTGAGGGTAATCCTACCTTGAAGGTTAGCAGCACAAACTGCATTAGCATCTACACCTGCTATTGAAGACAGTTGGAAAGCAGAGCTCTTAAGGAATACTGTAGGCTAAATGGCTATACAGCAAAGGAATCCTGAGATAGCTCTGCGAATTGATCACTGTCTGTCAGATCGGTTTCCATTCAGTATGGGATGTAGAAAATGTAAAATGTGGAGGTAAACAAGCTGCTACATATTTAACGGTGCGAAACTTGACAGGTAGGTTAGCATATGTAATATAATGATTCAGCTTACCACCTTTCAGTGATTGCCTTGCCGGTTTCCGTGGTTCTGTCAAAAATGCATGAATATGGACACGCGTTCCGCTCCACTATCTCACTCTGCGGGTTGTTACAGATAGCCAAAACAACAAACTTATAAAAGCCCTGCGAGAAAAGGCGCTTGCATGTGTGTCCGGCGCGTTTAATGTTTAAGTGGCCACTCCTATTCGAGAGGCAGGCTTTGAGAGACAACGGCGAGTCGTAATGCAGAAATTGCGGTCGGCTGCTGCAAAGTCCCCGTATAGTGTTCGTCTCTCCCCCTTATAGACCACCATCACTTCTTCTAGGATGAATCCAAGCATTGGTGAAAGCCCTTAGCAATTAAACACAGAAATCCATAACATCCTTCTCTATATATAAGGTAGGCTGTGTGGGTTGTGTGTCCATTGGATCAATGGCGCGGCGCTTCAGAGATGAGGTGTGACCCCCTAACATACTGCACGCTTGAGGAGGGCAGTTCACACGGAGAGCTGATGCAGAGCGCACCCGGATAGCAGGTGACTCCGGGACGGATCTGGCGCGGATCCAGTGAGCTGCTGTATGGCTTGAGGCGATCCCCGGTAGTGGAGAGGGAATTAAGTCCCTACTGCAGTAATGGAACGTGCGTGTGAAATTGCCTAAGTGGAGATATTGTTGCAACTCTTCAATTTTCGTTGTAGGCCTACTCACAAATCATCTTTATGAGAATGTTTAAAAATGTCTTACCCTGTCTGGAATTTCACTGCTGCACCTAAGGTGTGCAGTCGAATTTGTTCTTTATATTTAAAACCTTTGGGTTTTACCAGTTTTTTGTTTGTTTGTTTGTTTTTAACAGGGGCCAGATAAGGTCTCAGAGGCATATAGGGCCAACTGTTTTTAGTTTTACGTTGTCTATGGTATTCTTGTATGGCAGACTGGTGAATTTGCTTGCAAAATAATTAATCAGAATTAGCTATATCCAGTTTACATGGAATCCATGTAGGCCTACCTCTGACTGTCAACTCCTCAGTTAATCCCATAATCACTTGGAATATGATGAATTGTACTAATCAAAATACTGTCTTATATTGTGGGAAACTGTCTTATATTGTGGGACCTGGTGCATGTGCAAATGTGATGGGGTCATATTGGCCAACCCACTTCCTCTGGCACAGAAGCAAGCTGAACTAAAAAATATGTCATGCTAACTTTGCAATAGAACAAGCCCTAATCTACGTCAAGAAACACTGTTTCATTATGAATAAAGTATTTTGGTCTTTTGCAGAACAAAATATTGCTGTTATCTGAGTGGTGGGAAATTCCTCATGCCTTCCAGAGACAAAAATAGGGAGATGTGTTCAGGACCAGAGTAAATGCATCTTACAAACTGTCTCAAGTGCAGTTAGTGTGCGAGCATTAGCAAAATTAATCCAGTTCACTAAATGCACACTTCACTGGAATTTACAGCCTAAATTTAATTTAACAGTAAAGGGTGTGTTTTAGGCTACCTAAACTATATATAAAGCACAAAGAAAATATTTTTTCTACCGATAAATTGTTGGGAGAAGCTTTTCCTTTCTAATGTGGAAAATGGCATCCCAAAAGCCACACGGCAAAAATGCCTTGTTGAGGTATGCTTAAGTGTGCCAATACCTGGTGATATTTGTTTTGCCTTTTATTACTTGTCTAATAGGCTGCACATTAGAATAACACCATAATTCATTTTTGTTTGATATATTTCCTTCATCTTTTGTTATTCATTCATACTTGATGATCAGCTCGATCAAAGAGTCCACTGTTTCTACTACATGATGCTGTTTACGTTTCGGGGTGTTTACATGGTATGGACTCATGCCAATTTATGACGAGCATCATAGCTTGTCCTGGCTGTGTTTCCACATGGCTCAGTGTGTAAAGAAGATAGATAAGATAAAGATTAATGCTTTTGATAGAACTTAAGTTGAATTTGGTCTTGACTGTGTTTGCAGGGTGTTGGTTTGTTTTGTGAGCAACCTTCTGCATGCTTGGCAGACTGTATAAGCTGTCGCCAGTAACCAGGACACACAGGTGCATACCAAGCAGCTAGTATGAGTTCACATAGTATTCAAAAAAGGCCTTTGTCAAACGCACTCGTCCTTAAACCACTTAACCAGTCTTGCAGCCATCCTTGTGTATTTAGCCTACCCCATATTCTATTAACAACACACACACACACACACACACACACACACACACACACACACACACAAACACAAACATAAAACAATAGCAATGCACACAGATAAATATAACTACAGTTACCTTATCAGGTAGGTCTACTCAGATGTCAGCTTGTGTGATGAATGTGAAACTAAAACTGATCTCCGCCCTATGACAAAATAAGATAGACACAGGCTTTGAGAGCTGGAGCAGAAAGGGACTCCAACACTTGAGAAAGGTACGTAGTTCACCTGCTATAAAAAGAATGTTTCAAAACATTGCATCATGCAAGCTCTGCATACTAATAACTGAATTATTTCAAACATTATCCATCAACTAATTGTATTAATCATGTGTTATACATTAATAAAAAACCTGCACTTGGCACCACTGGTCTAATTGCCATCACTTAAATATGCAGCTACAGGTATACTTTCTCCTCTCATATCTGATTGCTTAGTGTGGATACACCCTAATAAGTGACTCAACATTAGGGCAGTTTGTTAGGCATCCAGTTAGATGGTTAACTATTTCCTGACCATTTTAGCTGGTCACTGACAGGTGTGTAGTCTCCTTTGGTTAGAAGTATTGTAAAAAAAAAAGTATTGTTGCAATGTCTTCTTTTGGTCTTGGTCTTTGTCAGATATGCATGAAAAGACCCATGTGTGAATGTGAACGTGTGATTTCTCTCTCTCTTTCTGAAGCGGGCACCTTATTGGGCCTTTTGGAGACATACGTTTGTTGGCTCTGCTCTCTCTCTCTCTCTCTCTCTCTCTCTCTCTCTCTGTCATTTTGTTTCCCTGACATTCTCCCACTCAGTCAGAACAAAGCCTTGCCTCCCCTCACCCATGGCCCCTCGTTCTCTGGACCGGACGTACAGATTCCTCCGCTCTCCTCCGAGGGTCTTTGTGTAGGACTGAAAAAGCCCTCATAAAGACCCATTGGCACCAGCCGTGTGGATGGAGGGGCACCACCACTGAACAAAGCTGCCCTCTGATGAGAGTGGGACGGACGGTGTGGAGAGAAGACCTCCCTCACGCTCCCCCTGCAGCCTTGCCTCTGCTTCTCCACACACACACACACACACACACACACACACTCAGCTTCACGTTGTCCGAGAGAAGAACTCCCTCTGATGGTTTTAACCTTGGGTCACTTCTTTGAGCTCAAGTAGAACAGTGCAGTGGTCAGACTTCAAGGTAGTTTAACTCACACAGAAAGGAAGACACACATAAAGAGAGTGTGTGTGAGAGAGAGAGAGTCACACACACACACACACAATGAAGGCTGAGTCATCGTGAAGCATCAGAGGGTACCCTGTATGTGTCTCTGCCATGGGGCATCCATAACCACAGAAGGCCACTGCAGTCTTTTAAAACTCCCACAGAGAAATGCATTGGACCCCATCCACTGGTGTGCCTTAGTCGGTGTAACTGTGGACATGGCCTGAGCTTTGTTCTCTGTCTGTGTCCTTGTCACGCAGGGCAAGGACAGTAAAGCTCTCACTTTCGAACCTGAGAGTGATCAGTCAGCGGCAGCATCCTCATTATCAGACGTAGACTGCCCTCTAGAGGACAAAGTATTAGCTGCAGCATCAAGGCCCATGATTGCATTGTGAAAGAATTGTTTAGCATTCTAGAATTGTTTAAAATAACCGAGCTACCTCCACAAAAACATTCAAAAACCTTTCAAACACCATCAACAGCCCAGATGGCACTGATAATGCCATTTTTGCGGTGTAACATTTTTGTGAGATGTTCAGCTTCTGACGCTGGATGGCTAGTGTGAAGGACAGGTGTGGTCATTGGTCCTTCACATGACACCATTGCATCAGAATTCATTTGAAGATGATACCAACAGTACAACCCCAAAGGTCTTCCCTAAAAAAGATGTTGATGCCAGTATCTTTATATACTGCTCAAATATTGCTCAAAACCTGTGTGCATCATTCAGAATTGTGTCTTGCCGTATGTGAAAGATGCCCATGCCATAGACACTGATGCGCCTCCATACCATCTTAGATGCTGGGTTTTGAAATGAGCACTATACCAAGTTGGATAGTTAGATAGTTCTCCTCTTTAGCCCAAAGGAGTCCATGAGTTCTAAAAAAAAATTACACATTTTGATTGGTCTAACCACAGGATTGTTTCCCACTTTACCTCAGTCCATTTTAAATGAGCTCATGCCCAGATAAGACGGTGGCATTTCTCTATCATGTCTAAATGCATTTTCTTATTGTGCATGGTAAAGTTTACACTAGCATTTGTGAATTGAGTATCAAACTGTGCTCATAGACAATGGTTATCGGAAGTTTTGCTGAGCCCATACAATGATTTTCTTTACGTAAACAGGTTTGATTTTAATACAGTGCCATCTGAGGTCCAAAAGATCACAACCATCCAATATTATTTTTTAACTCTGTCCCTTTTCAAAGATTTCTTTGGATTCTCTGAATATTTTAATGATATTATGTAGCCTACTTCTGGGAGACTTTGCCTCTCTGTGATGCTCTTTTTATACCTACATGTAAGCATAGTGGCAGTTAACCTAACTAGTTGTGAAATATTCTTCTTTTTTTGTTGTCTTTAACATTACACAACCTTTCCCGCCTTTTATGGCCCGTCCCATCCCAACTTTTTTGAGACATGTTGACGTTGATGTAGACGTGTTAAATGTGCTTACAGTATATTTTCCATGAAATAGTCAAATTTGCCATTTTCAACACTTAATATGTTGTCTAGGTTCTTTTTGCAGCTAAATATGGGTTTACAAGATTTGCAGATTATCACATTCTGTTTTTATGTGCATTTTACATAACATACCATCTTTAATTTTGACAATGTACCTTAGGTATGTGCATTAGGTGAGCTATAAGATACTGTAAGTGTATGTCTTTCTTGGCTGTTCCTCAACTGCATGGTTGCATATGATTTGTAGATGAAATGAAAAAAGTAGAATGATACAAACATTTTATATCAGCCAAATTGATTTTTCAAATAGCATGACATAGAGGAACATCAGACAGTGGAAATGAAGGGGTTAATGTACAATTTCATGACTAGGCCATGGAGGCCTTGCTATATATGGTGGCTTAGAATACTGCACTCAAGGACTGGTTTGGAAGATCGAGTGAATGTTTAATCATCTTTTTATGATTTCATTTGTACAATGTGAATTAGGTTCATCAGTTGTACTCTTGGCTCTCCCCTGCTCAAATAACACATTATTGGTCAGTTATTTATGACAGTATTTCCAGACAGAAATAATTTTTCTGCAATGTGAGTTATAGTTAGATATTGATTCAAAACATACCAATGAAAAGACTATCTCTGGACATCTCTGGACTTGCTCACACACAGGCACAAGCACACGCATTCCAAAACCACATCTTACATCTAATACACAGATGGAATCTTGGCAAAGAGCTTTTTGCATGCACCACATAGTAAAAATGAATAATCTGTCCTGTGAGGTTGTTTTTAGCTATCCTCTGTACTCAACGAAGAGAGGGAAGTTGGAAAAAACAGGCCTAGACAGACAGAATCCTAACATAATGGGGCCTAATTTTAAAAAGATGGGCAAAGTGCAAAGTCTATCATGATGCAAAGTTCTCAAACATCAGTTAGGCCTACAGTATAAAAATAATATGGGGGTGGTATTTTTAAGTGTAGCTGGACTAAGTAGGCTTTACTGAACTCAACTCGTGGTTTTTCTGGAGCTGCATCCATAGCCTACTTGCTGTAAGTTTTTAGAAATCGTATGGGAGTTTCGTGTTGTTAAGGGATTTGTTTATGTAGATGTCATTGTCATACAAGTTGATAAACTAGTTACATAGGTGCCAACTCTCACGCATTGGCCGTGAGACACACGCATTTGATTAGTTTCACACACTCACACGCCACACCCCCGATTTCTCACGCTGAAGTGTCAACCCGGTCGGTCAGATGCCTGACAAATGAGTTTAGCCTATCTATAGATCTACCTGTTGAGCCACGGTTATGCTTTCAGAGACGGTGAGAGGGTTGAAGAGCACCCCCTGTCTGGAATTTTCTAAATGTTCTCTAATTTGCGATGCTACTTCAGAAGCCATCCCAGGCGCATTCCCCCCGCATTTCCCCGGCTTCAGGTATGCTTTGAGTATTATTGAGTATTTTTCACGCTGAAGTGTCAACCTGGTAGGTCAAATACCTGGCAGATGAGGTTCAACTAAACTAAATCTATACATATGATATCACACATCAACTCCCCCACTTTGAGGGGAAAGTCTGTAGGAGTCTTATTGCTGAGTGTGTTGTAACACGCTCTGGAAATTCACAATTTCGTCGCCGTTTTAAAAAAAAAAAATATATATAGTCCAGTATTTCTTTCGAAATTGAAATGAAGTTGTATGGACTGGACTATGTTTTTTTTTTTTTAAACGGCGACGAAATTGTGAATTTCCAGAGCGTGTTACACAGCAATAAGACTCCTACGGACTTTCCCCTCAAGGTGGCGGCAAAGATGGCAACATTTCTGTAAAGGTACTGGCTTGATGAAATTCATTCTGGACTCTCTATTCGACCACATAAAGACCTCGGGATACTTCGGTTTGGCTTTAGGGACCCTCTACTCACTACCACGTAAGTGTTATGTTGTTTGGAACTGTAGAAGAGGTATAGAAATAGCGTTTTGTAGTGGCGCAATTGAAATGCCCCGCTCACTTCCAGGCTACGAGTTGTGACTGAAAACGGTACAATCAAACTTTCTCAAAACACATCCGAATGACATAATTTTGATGTCAACTCAACGTATGTACCCCCAATCATCCGGAAATCGATCTAAAGTGCATTTTACTCCGGATAATTCCTTTAACTACGTCGTCAAAAAAAAAAACGTGTTACTTTGTCCTGTTTTCTCCCTTTCATTCCAAACCGTGACCAACGCCAATCTCCCTTCTCCGCAGAACACATTAAAAAATAAGAAGAAACGTGTCATGAATCGAAAAATAATCAGATGTTATAATCTTTACATATGTGATATGCCTCCGAATCAGAGCTAGTGAGCGGAGCTGAGCGGTGCAAATATCTCGCTCCTCGTTCTCAAGAATCAGTCAATCACGAACAGCCACAACTCCGTTTAATTGTCAGGTGTGATGAAATGCGTTCATATTCCACTTTTTATGTCATAAACGTTGCAGGCCTATGGAAAGGTTTAGTGGTAGGGTTGTCCAATGATCAAGTTGTTGCTTCAATTTGTGTTTTAATTTATGCGACGCACCGATGCTGGGTTCATCCGTTTGGCACAAGTTTAAAATATTTAGCCGACAAAATGACAAGATTTGTCATTTTCGTTCTTTTGCCAATTAATCCTGACTGATCCCTTTAGTTAACGTTGCCAGGCTTGTTTGTTGTTGCACTATCAGTGTTGCAGTCTTTTAAAATAAATGTTCTAAGTGAAATATATTGCCGTTGCTCTTAGTTCTTTGGGACCTGGGAGCTAAATTGACCTGACGCGAATTTGACCGGAGAAGCGGCCGAGTAAACAAACACCTGCTCTCAGCACAGTGTTGACTTGCGCGTCTAATCGGACGCGCAAGACTGACAATAAACGGGCCTAGGCCCGTCCAGGCCCATCCGTGCCTACGCGTATGCTTTCTAAATTCAACGAACTTAGGCTATATGGCCAATATCTTTGAAATTTAACGGTCTTGGTTTTATTAGTGGGCATGCCTCAGACTCGTGGTGTGAGCAGTATGGGAGCGGAACAGAGCGGCCACTCCAGCCTCTAAATTAAAAAGCGCTCCGCGCTCAAATTCCATCCATATTACACAAAACTATAAAATGATCTAAACTTCATTCACTCTCGGTGTATAGATCAGGACAGACTTGCGGAACAGTCTGTAGGTCAACAGTCTGACAGCCTGCATGAAGATAAGCATTAATGGTCCAATAGTAAAACAGTGCAATTACCAAAGGGCCCTTGAAATAATCTTTTAAATGCTAGTTGTCAGCTCTGCCATAAGTAGTGACTGATCAAATTTGCACATTTTGTTGTTTTGCACTTTCTTTTGCACTTGTTCTATAGTTTGTAATAGTCTTTGTTAAAATTGCACAAATTACACAAATATTTTGAAATATTTGTATACTGTTGTATAGTTTGTTTGGTGTTGTTACTTTGTTCTTTGTTAACTGTTATGTTTGAGAAGCTGGTTATTATTTATTTATAATGTAGTGTTTAATAAATAATTGTTAAATATACAGAGTCTGTAGTGTATCGCACAAAGAAGACGCCAACACCCACACCCCCCCACCGACGGCAACCGATACCAGACCCCCCCCCAGGACCAACGACCTACCACCTTGACTAACACATTTCCTGCGGGAAACCCTGACCATGACCACGCTGGGTCGTATAGAAGAGTTTGATGAAGGCTCTGGCAATTCCATTGAAGAGTATATTGAGCGATTATAATGTTTTTTTCCTGGCTAACGTAGCGGAGGAGGAGAAACGACGCGCTATTCTGCTTAGCGTCTGTGGGGCTGCAACATATTCCACACTACGTTCGGTGGTCGCTCCCGCCCTTCCTACAGCCGTCACCTATGCAAACCTCGTAATAGCCTTGAAACATCACAAATTGTTCAACGTTTTCAGTTTCACAATTGCAAACAGAAGCAAGGCCAAAGCATCTCCAGCTACATTGCTGAACTCCGCAAACTTTTAGTACATTGCGATTTTGGTGACTAGCTGGAAGCTATGTTGTGAGACATAATTTTCTGTGGGGTGCTAGATGAGGGGCTTCAGCGCCGCCTGCTGGCTGAAAAGGACCTCACATTCAAAATCACAGGAGAAAACCCTTGCTGCTGAGACGGCCACATTAAATGCACGTATACTCCAGCCGAACCAAAGTGGACAACCACAGTCAGCAGAAGTTTATCAGACTGCACACAGTCCACCCATCTTCAAAATAAAACAAACAGCAGCAGAAGGTGGTGCAAAGCCATGTTTTCGTTGTGGAGGCACACACAACCAACAAAATTGCAAATTTGCTTCTGCAGTATGCCACTATTGCAAGAAAAGGGGACACATTGCTCGTGTTTGTTTTAAGAAGAGTAGGGAGGTCACATCAGCAGATTCTTCGGACACAGTTTCTCAATCGGAACAACACACACACACACTGTTAGGCAACAAGACGAGGAATATGACATTTATACCATGGGCAGGCAGCCTTAAGCCACTGTGATCCTGAATAACAAGGCACATGTTATGGAGGTGAACTCTGGAGCCGCATGCTCCTTGATCAGTGAGGGCAGTTACAACTCCTTGTGGCCTGCCCAGCCGCCTTTGCTGCTCAAGGACAGTAGTGTGCTTAAACAATGGCCACAAGCACAACTACAAGTTAAAGGGAATTTTTTTGTGGAGGTGCAGTATCAGGGTAATCGCAGGACCTTACCCCTGATGATTGTTCAAGGTCAGGGGGCAAGTCTACTGGGCATAGACTGGTTTGATGCACTGGGCATTTACGTGTTAGGGGTGCACCAAGTATGCCTGCAGTCCGTGGAGCCCATCCTAACGGAATATGCAGAACTTTTTCAGGACCTCGGAGACTCACGTACCCCTCCAATTGCCATTGATATTAATACGACAGCGTCACCTAAGTTTTTTAAAGCACGCTCCGTGCCCTTTTCCCTACGGCCAAAGCCAGACGAGGAGCTTGACAAGCTAGTGGCTCAAGATATTTTTGAACCAGTGCGACACTCGAGGTGGGCCACACCCATCGTCCCAGTAGTTAAAAAAGATGCACAGTAAATACAGTTGTGCAGACTGATATTTACCCCATTCCTACGATAGATGAACTGTTCTCCAGATTGGCAGGGGGAGTTATCTTCAGTAAATTGGACCTCAAACCAGCTTACCAGCAGCTGGTGCTGGACGACGAGGCTGCAGAACTTCTCACGATAAACACCCATCGTGGGCTGTTTCGGGCCCGCCACCTGCAGTTTGGAGTATCAACAGCTGTGTCCATCTTCCAGCGCTTTATGGATACCCTCCTCGCTGGTATACCAGGAGTGCAACCGTACCTGGATGATGTCTTAATAGCTGGTAAGACTGTGGACCAGCACAATGAACGTCTTCGTGCAGTGCTGGAACGATTTGCAGATGCAGGATTGCGGCTGCAGAAGAAGAAAAGTGTGTTCGCTGCCAGCCAAGTTACATTTTTAGGGTTTCATGTGGACAAGGACGGTGTACGACCAACTATGGAGAAAGTAGAGGCCATTCAGAAGGCGCCCTCTCCCCGGAACAAAACAGAGCTTCAATCATTCCTAGGCCTACTCAATTTTTACAGCTGCTTTTTGCCAAACAAGGCCACCATCCTGGAACCACTGCATCACCTCCTGGATCAGTCTGCACCGTGGCAGTGGTCTGACTCGCATGAAAAGGCTTATACTGCTGCTAAACAACTGCTTCAGGCTGATGCCGTGCTGACGCACTATGATGAGACAAAGCCATTAGCGGTTGTTTGTGATGCTTTGCCCTATGGATTGGGGGCGCTACTTTTCCTTATGGAATCTGATGGCCGGGAGGCTCCCATCTGCTTTGCCTCAAGGGCACTATCCTCCATAGAAAGAAATTATGCCCAAATAGATAAGGAGGCCTTGGCGGTCATCTTCGCAGTTAAGAAATTCCACCAGTACCTCGCTGGTCGCCACTCTGTGGTCTTTACTGACCACAAACCGCTGTCCCACGCATGCTTCGCTGGAATGTGCTTCTTGGGGCCTATGATTACAAGCTGTGCTACCGCCCTGGCAAACAGCTGGCGAATGCTGATGCCCTCAGCCGCTTACTGCTGCCCACAGCCATTTGTGAGACTCCACCCCCCATGGAGGTACTCTTACTGGAAATGGCACCTGGAGCCCCTCTGAATGCAAAACACATTGCTGTACTTACTCGGAAGGATCCAGTTCTGTCCCGTGTATTGCGCTGGGTCCTGAATGGCTGGCCAATGGACACACCTGACAGCCGTTTCAAGCCATTTGTTACCCGGCGCCATGAACTGTCCACACACAAGGACTGCCTATTGTGGGGAAGTCGTGTGGTTATTCCCAGCCTGGCAAGGGAGGAGGTACTAGCCATGCTGCATGATGCACACCCAGGCATTGTGCATATGAAGGGTCTGGGGAGGAGTTATGCCTGGTGGCCGGGCATGGATTCAGCAATCGAGCAGACAGTAAAATCCTGTAAAACCTGCCAGAGATCCCGTCATGCACCACCAACAGCACAGCTACACTCTTGGGAGTGGACAACTAAGAAATGGTCGCAGTTACATATTGACTTTGCGGGTCCATTCCAAGGGAAGACATTTCTCATAATTGTGGACTCACACTTTAAATGGTTAGGGGTTGCCATGGTGAGTTCAATGGCATCCTCTGCAGTGATCAGCACATTGAGACTCCTTCGCAACTCACAGGTTGCCAGACGTCATTGTTTCTGACAATGGTGCGGCCTTCACGTCAGAAGAATTCAAAGAGTTTGCCAGGCGGAATGGCATCAGACCAGTAACGACGGCCCCTTACCATCCTTGTTCAAATGGCTAAGCAGAACGTATGGTCCAGACAACCAAGGAGGCCCTGTCTAGGATCACTGTCGGTGACTGGCAGACACGCCTGGCTAGGTTCCTGCTGTCACAGCATGTCACTCCAAACTCAGCGACAGGAAAGAGCCCTGCCGAACTTCTCATGAACCGGCGTCTCACCACTGCCCTTGATCGCATTCATCCTGACTATGAGAATGAGATGCACCACAAGCAGGAAGTGAGTGCAGGAAAACTTCAAGGCCCAAATAGATGCTTCAGGCCACAGGACTCTGTACATGAGGAGCTACACTGGGGGACACAAATGGATCCCTGGTATGATAGTAGAACCTACGGGCCCAGTTTCATATAGAGTGCAGACTCCTGACAGACAGATGCACAGACGCCACGTGGATCAGCTGCGTGGTAGAGTGATTTCAGGCACGGATGTGGTCGCTGGAGAATCCATCGTTCCTGGACAGCAGTCACCTGAGGATGGCCTGCTTGAGTCTACCTCAGCTGAAACACCACAACCTGAGACCAGCAGGTCTGTTGAAGACCCCTCTAGTCTTGTTACGATTCCCGAACCCACTACCCCTCTACAGCGTTCGGCACCCTCCACGCCACTTGGCTGATTTTGTTGACTGGGGGAAAGGGGTGTAATGTATTGAGATTTATATTTAGGTGCATGCTCTCTGGTGAGTCCTTAATGAGGGGGGGTCTCTCGCGAGGCGAGACTAAAAGTAATGGGATGTGATGTTATGTTTAACCGGGGAACTGGAGGTCACGATAAGTTGAGCGACGAGTACGAATGAACAGGTATGATAAGGGATCAGATTCCAAAAGTAATTCTGTGGAAATGCATGGATTCCAGTTGCTGCTACTGGAAGTAAGTACACCACTAACCACTCGGTGAGTTGCACAGTTTTGAAAACGAGTGTTAGGGTTGTTTTAAGGACATGTTTGTGCATGCCTGTAGGCAGCCACTCGATTCAAAACAAGTCAGAAAAGTTGAGACAGGACCAATCATCAAAATTTCGGTGTCCACCTCTCTAGTTCATCCAAAACAAACCAGAAAAGGGACTCAAAGTGCTAAATACCGCTATTATTATTATGACCGCCGCGCAGCGAAGCGGCGGTCATATAGGTTTAGTCAGATTGTTTTTTTTTTTTTTTTTTTTCTTTTTCGCATGTCCAAATTTCCGTCAATGAGTCCCGGGACACTGAAAGACCGGGGTAGACGAAACTTGGTGGGCATGTAACCCCATATGGATAGCATGGAACCATCGTTTTTCTGGAACCATATGGACACCATGGAACCATCATCTGTAGCCCCCCCGCTGGACTGCACCCCCCGAAAGGAGGGTAGGGCAGACACAGTTTTCTGTGAATATCTCGAGAACCGTAAGGTTTAGGAGGACCATTTTTTTTTTGTAAGTTGATCTCAAGGGGCCATGTCAACCCATTCCATAACCACTCATTTCATGTATAGCGCCACCTAGTTAAACACAAAAAAGTAAAAATGAGGTGTTGTAATCGCAGGTATCTG
Organism: Alosa pseudoharengus; assembly: GCF_046254945.1. NCBI lineage: Eukaryota > Metazoa > Chordata > Actinopteri > Clupeiformes > Clupeidae > Alosa > Alosa pseudoharengus. Next base: position 17,170,515 of record NW_027468587.1, on the reverse strand, counting down.
TGACCTAACATAGTCAAAACTGCACGAAATTGGAAGTGTAGGATCGATCATTATGACACCCTCTGAATGCACGCCAAGTTTCGTGGAATTCCGTTCATGGGGGGCCACACAATAAATTAATTTATGTTACTATACACCAACTGGCCTGTAGGTGGCCGGAGACAGTTTTCTGTGAATATCTCGAGAACCGTAGGGCCTAGGAGGTCCACCTTTTTTTTGTATGTTGATCTCAAGGGGCCATGTCAACCCATCCCATTACCACTTATTTCATGTATAGCGCCACCTAGTTAAAAATTAAAAAGCAAAAATGTAGGTGTTTTCATCACAATATCTCTGGCTGACATGATCAAAACTGCACGAAATTGAAAGTGTAGGATCATTATGACACCCTCCGAATGCATGCCAAGTTTTGTGTACTTTCGTTCATGGGGGGCCTTACAATAAAATAATTTATGTGTACATTTAGTGACGTACACCAACAAGGATTCCCGGGACACTGAAAGACCGGGGTACACAAAACTTGGTGGGCATGTACCCCCACATGGATAGCATGGAACCGTCATTTTTCGTTTTGATCTGTAGCCCCCCCGCTGGACTGGACCCCCCGAAAGGAGGTTAGGCCAGACACAGTTCTCTGTGAATATCTTGAGAAATGTAGGGCCTAGGATGACCATTTTTTTTCCGTATATATTTGCCTCCAGGGGTCATGTTAACCCATTTCATGTGCACACATGTGCACAAACAGATACACACGCACACACACACACTCACAGTAATCATACGTATGACATATACTCACACAGTAGACATATGTACGCTTCCATGCACAGGCACATACGCAGGCACACACACAAGCACGCACACACACACACACTCACACACACACACACACATAACATAAACATATCACAAACAATCAAGAATTTCTCAGAATTATGAACAGGCAAGATGGAGGTGGGGTTGTATAAAATGAATTTTACATGTGAAATCTATGAACTAATCATGTTTTGGGACTTGTTGTCTAGCAGATACCAGTGAGAATTGAGTGTGCATAATGCAATTTAGTGAGACAGTTAGAATCATATAGGCCTTTCAGCGTGATTTCTTTTTGTGGAAAAAATGTGCTGGACTGGGCGGCGGTCATATTTTGTACCGCTCTGCGGTACATCTAGTTAAGGATATTTCAGCCTGGAAGATCGGCACCGTCAGCTTAAGCTCTCAAAAACGGAGTTTTTGGTGTTTCCAGCTAAAACAGCTATTCCCCAACAGATTAACTGTTAACAACAGCACGTAACTTGGGCGATGTAATTGATGACCAACTTAATTTCTCTGAGCATGTAGCTTCTATTGCAAGATCATGTCAGTTTATGCTTTACAACATTAGGAAGATCAGACCTTATCTGACACAAGATTCCACACAACTTCTTGTTCAAACCATGGTCATCTCCAAGCTGGACTATTGTAATTCACTATTAGCTGGCTTACCCGATTGTGTAATAAGATCATTACAGTTGATTCAGAATCCTGGAGCATGCCTGGTCTTCAATCAGCCAAAGAGGACACATGTAACTCCTCTCCTAGTTACTCTCCATTGGCTCCCTATAGTAGCCAGAATTAAATTTAAATATCTCACTTTGGCCTATAGGACACTGACTGGATCTGCTCCTAGTTATTTTAATTCAGTAATCAAGGCATACATCCCTAAAGGCCCACTGTGGTCTTCTGATGAGCGTCTGTTATGTCGACCAGTCATAAACACTAGATCTAATTCAAGACTCTTTTCCTCAGTGGTTCCATGCTGGTGGAATGAGTTGCCCAGTGCTCCCCGTTCCTGTGGTAGTTTTGGGTCGTTTAAGAGGGGTCTAAAGACATTCCTGTTCAACATGCACTTAGTTCTTTAAGCGCTTCTTATGCGTTATGGTTTGTATAATATTGTTTTATTTCCATTAGGCTGTTGATTAATTTGACATTGTTTATTATTGATATTCTCCTTAATATAGTCTTACCACGTCATTGTTTTTTATATATTTGATTGAATGGACAATTGTTTATTATTGCTTTTCCCACCATTTTCATTGCTTATTTGATTAGGCTATTTATAGAATTTACATTGTTGTTTAGTATATTGCTTTGGACAAAGGCGTCTGCAAAGTCCCATAACCATAACCATAAATTAGCAAATTTTTGTCCATCATTAAAATTAGGGCCCTACAGCTTTAGGGCCCTATCGCACACCCGGTGCAACATGGCACAGAGCGCAATACAAGTCTTATTCATATTGTACACCCAGTCAGTGATGAACTTTTTGCCATGCGCTCCACTTTTATTAAACCTTGCGCCTGAGGTCTGGCGCATGATCCAGAAATCAATATCTTACACCCTCTAAAAATCATTACCAAGAAAAACCTGTTCTAGCGAAAGACGCATATAAAGCTGAAGACGCACTGTCACAAGATGAAAGCAGCCCTTAGTAACCAGTCCCAAACTACTCCTCTGCAGGATAAATATCCTTAGGATTTTTATTCAGTCATTCAAACATTATTGGGGTAAGTGTTGTTTTGCCGTTGACTATGAGACCATGGTGAAGTTAGTTTCACTTTGCCTATGAGTTCAAATAATAGTCGAGTGTAGAATGAATGTAGGCTATACTCTGCTAGTCACACATAGGTTTTAGTGAAGCAAGTAGCCTTCTAGTGGAATTGTGGAAGCAGATTCCTTCAGATGTGTTGACTGTCAAAATACCAACAGGCTGTTTGATGTTGTGTTACTGGCTCTTAAAGGGAATGACAGATTTATTTATCATTGGTTTAAAGGATGTTATGCCCAAAACACATCCATGACTGATTAAGAAATATAAGAACAACCCTTTTGTGCCCAGTGCCCAGCGTTTGATCACAAAATCATGCCATTAAATTAGTGAATGTGGACTGGAGATGCCTTAAATGTCTTTAAACTTTGCATCTCTGACCAGTAGTTTCAGATCGCCAAGATAGGGTCCTTAGTGTTAAGTAGCACACTGCCTTTTACTAACACAGTAGGGTCAGAGATAGTATGCATATCATCATCACTCAAGATCTAGTTTGTCAGCTAAATAAGTACTGTATCTGAATGAAACAATAGTAGATTGTTTCTGTGCATAACACATCATGTATAATTATTTTAAGAAACTGCTTAAATATAACCAAATTCAATTGGTTCTGCATGAAATAGTAGTAATTGAATTGAAACACATCTGTACCTGCAGTTGCCGTTTACTTCCACAGTTAAACCTTTCCATTGTGCTACCATAGAGACACCTGTGATGCTACACTCTTTAAAGTGCGGTCTTCCGCAATTTGTTTCTCCCGTGCTCATGAAGCACCTTTTTGAGTGATTGGGATTGTTCTTGGCACAGTCCTATTCACTATATCTGTTTCCCATTGACAGAGCCAGGGCTGTGTATTTCTTCTCACAAATACTAAACAGGCCTGCTAGAGGACGGACCAAGATCAATTGGCTGAATTAGATTTAAAATATGTATGGGATTAAAATCATGCCTACAGTATGTTTAAGTGGTCACATAAATAAGTGGTACTGTGCACTTGTGTCCATTTAAAGTGCTTTAACAAAACCAAACAATAACATAATAACACTTCATCATATTTCTATACTAAGTCCATGGTAAAGGCCCTCTCCGTATCTAATGTATTTGGTAATCGTTGCTGTCTGCTTTAATCTTGAAATTTTGATCTTAAAATGATTTTTGATAAAAATAGAAATATGCATAAAATGTATATATCGCTGTTTAATACTATGGCAGGTTATAGTGCTTATGTGGGTCGGATGCCAGACCATAATGCATTCTGGCTGGAGGAACGTTTCCAACTTGGTCGTTAAGAAATATATTTTTAAATGAGGTGTGGAACATAAAAGGGTGCATTCCATGAAACCTCTGTCTTTTATTGTTAATCTCATCCATAAATTACATTGTGAAATATAAGGGTCTTAAAGATCTTTGACAAAAGACTGGTGGACTAATAGTGCTGGTTGACACAGACTGCCTTCATCCAGTGACAACACAACATGTTATATGAATTGTCCACACGATGGAGCTAAGTAGCACAGAAAACTCTCATGTACAGCAACATTACACACTGTGTCAGTAAGGTCATTCGAGTCAGAAATATGCATTATTGAGTTCATTAATATTTATTCAAGAAGTTTAGGGTGCCACTACAAGTAGATATTATTCAGCTTTAATCTAGTCAAACATTTCCTGAATATCTGCATCACATATTTGATACTGTTCATATGGGTCCTTCTTGCCAAGTTGTATTGTTTCATGATATTTAATGCAATGCTTCAAAATTACTTCACTTCATTAATGCTTCATGTGTTAGCATTTGAGGCATTTAAACAGATGATAGTAATATCATACCCTGGAAATTCAGTGTTCTCGCGAGAGCACAATTTTAATTTAATCTTTCGGATTTAGGTCTGGATTTCCAGGCTACATCTTGCATGTTATTACATGGTGTTCAAAGTGTTGCTTTCTGATTAATAACTGCTCAGTGATGAAATGTCCAAAATTGGGCATGCATGTTTCAATCTGCAATGGCAATTGTACAAGGTATCTCCTACATGGTACCAAATGTGCTGCCAGTAGCCTGAATGCCTGACCACAGAACCCAAACGACAAAAACAAAATCACCATTGTGCAGCATTTTTTTTTTTAAATAGCATCACCAAAAGAGCAGCCTCCATGAGCAAGCATAAGAAAAGTACAAATTATGATCTCAACGTTTGACCAGGTCCAACACAGAAATACATGAATGCCAGCATGAGTGTAATGAGGTGAATTGAGTGGTGCCATCCAAAGCCACGGTGCACCAGATGCAAAGTAACCAGAGCCCATGGAGACTGCTGCCTACAGAGAGAGCCAGAGCCAGCCCAAACAGAGAGCCCCAGAAGCAGGACAAGCAGATGGGTACCAGCTGCTCTGGAGGAGGACCTCAAACATGCAGCTTCTTAATCTCTTCCGAAACAGACACATGGACAACCGTGCGCGCACACACACACACACACACACACACACAGCACAAGCTGCACTCAAAACTGAGGCGATATGGAAATAGGAAGCAAGATCCCTCCTGGCATAACAAAACTGCTGAACAGCAATTAATTTGTTTACGGCGTAAAACAAATGAATAAGACAGAATATTCCTAATCACAGCAAATGGGTGAAGGGTGTTACACTGCACATGACAGAAGGAAAACAAGCTGGAGTACCTTTCGAATTCATTTGCCACAATCCATTTTATCACAATATCTGTGTGATTTAATTCCTTTTTTAGGCTGTATGTCAAAACTTAATTATTGTATTTTTATTGACAGTCAGTGTCAGTAAAAATGAAGAGTGCAAAGATGAAGTAGTGCAAGCTGTATGCCCTATTTATCTACTATATAATTTACTATATAACGTCCATGCAAATGTCCACCCTTATAAGTTGGTTGGGTAGGCTATATTCAGTGTCCAGCCTGTCCACTCACTGAGCTCAGAAGAGGAGATTTTATTGCAATATCAGAATGCAAAGGATGACGTGCAATCAGTACTCTCTTACTCCGTGTACTCCAAACGCAGCCTTATATAGATGCAATTACTTTGTCAATGGTTTTAGTGTATTAATCACAAGGGCTGACGCCATCTCCATTATGGTTATATGTGACATTTAGAGCGACTGACAGTCCCGCAAATTGGTGGACCGTTGATGACAGGAGTGTGGCTCATGTCTAACCAATCAGAAGGAGAAATGACCGAATGGAAATGTTTGATGCAGACAGCTTGTTCGGCAGGCCTGATGTGGTAGGTAGGTATGCGTGGGGAGGGCGTTGTTGGAGCTCCCACGGTAGGCCTACAGGAGTTTCATTAGGGCTAGCAATGCCAGTTCCGTTCCCACAGGATTTCTCTAATTAACCGCCACTGGAGTTTGAGGTACCGAGGCAACGTCCTCTTGCAGCGTCACATGTCAGATAGAGGGAAAGGGACACAGGCAGACACCGACAGATTTGTTGTCGTCTGCAGATGGAGAGAGTAGGCCTATGTGGTTTGAAATAGTGCCATAGCAGCTATCTATCCAGGCTAAAGGGGGGTTGAAAACTGGGAATTGTGAAACCCTTTTTGCATATGCTAAGGTTTTACAGATGAATTATCTGTAAAATAATTTCAAAGTAATTCAATGGCTTACTGATAAAGAGAGAAATATGTGCATACCTGACACACACTGGCCTGAAATGTAGGGTTAGGGTAAAGATTTAAAAAAAAGAACCTACAGGTGAAGTTGCATAGGCCATTGTTACATTTTTTAATTACTGTGGAAATATTGAGAATAGATTGATAGCAACCCTGGTAACAAAATTATCTCTCCAAAAAATAAAATCCCAAAAGAAGATTAAGGTTGGATATTAGTTCATCACCCCTATGCTGTCCCTCAATTGTTGCTGTCTCAATCTTCATCTGCATTGTTACAGAAACACGGTTATTAATGATTAAACAATCCATATTGAGATGTGAATAAAATGTGGCATCATTGGAATACCTTCTGTGCCTGAAAAATGTCACGCTTGGCATGTTTTCCCTGTATCATCCACAAGGTGGGGATAGCGAGCCTGCATCTGACAATCAAACCTGTTGCTGGAAAGACTCCAGTGAAATACTAATTGTATCAGCACTCCAATGTCGGGTTGTGGTGATGGTTCACTAACTGTAAGTGTTGATATGACTCAATAGCTTGGACCTTTCAGGGCTGCGGTATGTTGATATGCCCTAGAAATTTCAAAACATCATCAAGTTAAATGTAATACTAAATGGCTTGCCATGAAGCGTAAAATTAAAGGTAATTAACTTTGAACACAAAACATTGTGCCAAAGCACATTTGACCGTTTCAGGGTGTCCCAGCCAAGAACATGTGAAAACAGATATGCATCTATTTCTTTTCATTTTTATTTGAAAAACAAAACAAAACATGAATTACTTACTTTGATTTCTATGAACTCAAGCAATATATAACGCCGATTTAGTCATACATTTGGATAATTCACAACAATCATCCAACCATAATTATGCTAACATCATCTTAAATGTTGAATAATAAATTTGTGATTTTCTGAAAATAGTTTATTCAAACAGTTTACTTTGAAGCAACTATATAATTATGCTCAACATACATTGTTCACATACCTCTTTTCTTTTTTTTCCTTTTCTTTAACCAGACACACATCCACATTTGCAGAGCCCACAGCCCTTACCTGTGCTGGCCCTTGATGTTTGCTGCGTTGGTAGATTATTATCCGAAGGCGAAAGAGAGGCCCGGGCATGGCTCTGATTAGAAGGCCACTAAAGCAAAGATGGCAATTGGGATTGTAAACACTCACTTCACCATTTAACCCTTTAATGAAGCTGTGCCTTTCATCTCTCAAGTTATTACAGAACAGTCCTAATTCATGAATATATATAACTATAGGGGCTTTGAATAACCATGCGTGGTGACATTAAACACATTGGCCTGTGCACATAGTCATAGGCTATATTTTAGTCAAGGCCTTTTTAAGTGGTGAATCAGTGTGGGGTACAGCCAAACAATGTCCCCCCACCCCCCACCCCTGAGCAGCCAGCGACAGGCATAAAATAATAAAATAAAGCATAATAAATGGGGGGAGCTTTATAGCTTATGATTTAATGTTGAATTATGATTATGAGGTCCAAAAAGGCCAAGCAAATAGAGAGGACCAAATCTATAATCCAACACCATACCCACAGTCTTATCTTTCATATTTTCATAAAAGTAATAGAGTACAGTCTGCACACACAAACATAACCACACACAGGGGCATTTACTTCTCAACTCCATTAAAAATTCATACACGCCAAAACAAACAGTAGCAAATATGCCAATATATACGCACAAAAAGGTAAGCACATATGGGGTACAAAACACAAACATGGTATGCAGTGTTTCCCATACACTGACTTATTTGTGGCGGTCCACCACAATATTAACATTGAGCACCACACAATGATTTTCCAGGTTGTACTAAATTGTGCTTAAATCTGGCTAACATCATAACCACGCTGCGCTAATTTGCTAAAAACTGTTGCATTCAAGTTAATTCTGCAAACCTACCACCACAAATAGAATTCAATTCTGTGGGAAACACTGGTATGGGTTAGCGCCATGCTTGGAAACATCAAAAGTTGCCCATGCTCACTAGAATCCAATAAAACACATGCATGTGTACACCGTGTTATGTACTCACAATGATGATCCGTTGCCCCATCTGCTGAAGATCCATCCTCTCTACAGTCTGTGTGTGTGTGGTGTGTGTGTGTGTGTGTGTGCATGTATGTGTGTTTATGCGTGTGTGTGTGTGTGTGTGTGTGTGTGTGTATGTAAGCATGTTTGTGAATGTGTGTGTGCGTGTGTGTATGTATGTGTGTTTGTGTGTGTGTATGTATGTTTGTGCATGTGTGTGTGTGTGTGTGTGTGTTTCACATGGGAAATCGAGGCCATAAAACTTGGCCCTCACTGCAGTGAGGATGAGCTACAGTAGCTGTGTGACTCCCGGGTCAAACCCCAGCCATAACTCTTCGGATGAACGTTTATTTTCACTGTTGTGTTTTTTTTTCTTCTTCGTCTTCCTCCTCCTCTCCCTCTGCCACCGACCTTGATGCGTTCCCTATTGCCTCGCGTTTATTTACTCCCTCTCGCTTTCACGGGAGGACGGCAGTGGTGGACAGAGCTGTCAGGACATCACGCCGCAGTGTTGCTTTACGGCAGGCCTGGGGCCTGGGGACGCTCGACGGAGCCTTCCTCCAGCTATCCCGCCACGGGAAGAAAGAGAGAGAGAGAGAGAGAGAAAGAAAGAGAGAGAGAGAGAGAGAAAGAAAGAGAGAGAGAGAAAGAAAGAGAGAGAGACGCGAGGAGAGATATATGGCCCCTGGATGCAGGACACGAACTGGAAGCCCATCACCATAAATATGAAGGCAAGAATATTTATGCTGTTGCTTTTCTCATCAGAGCAAGGGCGACTTTCAGTCAAGAGCAAGTAGGAGGGGAAAAGCTGAAGCCTCATCTGTCAAGAAAAAAGCAAGAATAGTGTACGGGAGGAAGGGCCGGAATCAACAGATTCTATACACTGATTAAGGGTGAATATTGGAAACGGCCCACGTGCTGCTCGAGAGAGAGAGCCAGGCCTGTATTCCGTTTCCAGAGGAAGTCAGACATCAAGGACAAATGTCCAAACCTTTGAGCGAAAACGTCAGTTTATCAAGTGCGGGCCCCTTAGACAGTTTTGACACAAACGGTATTATCACTGGACGTCTCCAACTATATCCCCCGCCCCTCCATCCCCTCCTGGCTTCCCAGATTAGGATCAATAGCACGCTCACTTCCTCTTCAACCACAACATTTATTCATTAAAGCATGTGTGTTTCAGGTCTGCCCTGGGCCGAACTTTTAAACATGATTCACCGCGAGTCCTTGCGCAGCCTTCAGATGTAGGGAACCTTAATTTGCTCTAATCCTTTGAAGCACAGAACCTGGAGGAAGCTTGTGCTCTCTGCTTGTTCCCCCGGGCGCTTCCAACCTCTGAAATGTAATGTGAAATGTTATGTGGCATGTTTGACATTGGAAGTGAAACAAATAACGCAGGTTGTCAGGTACGCACCAGCGAATGGGGGCCGTGGCAATCAGTGAAACTCTGCCCAACATAAGGCAAGACTTCAATAAAATACCTCCTACCCGCTTAAAGCATTAGTCCAAGGCAAATTAAAAAGTAGGGTGCAATTAAAAGAAATCACTGTGTAAATGTTAGCATGTGGAAGTTTTTTTTTCCTTTTTCTTTTCTCTTGGCCTTTTTCCCCCTCCAAGTCAAGAAAGCCCTGGAGATTGGCTAGCACAGCTGCCGAATATTACTATGTACATCTGTTTTTGATATGGCACCATTATAATCAAAATCATAAAAAGGTAATGTGGTCCCCTTGTTCATTTAAGTATAAGTTACCCAATACACGCAGAGTTCATCCATTCATGTCAGTGTTTTTTTTTTTTAACTATGAATGAATAATCAAATGACATAGTTCAGCTCTCTGCACATTGTACTGCTGAGGAGGACGAAGTGTTGAAATTAAATCGTAAAAGAGGTTATATTAATTTATGATACTTTGACTGGGGTGACATTTTAAGGTTAATGAATATTGCCCCGAACTTGACGTGCACCCACAGGGGAGGAGTAGAGTGGAACTGACAGACAGTAATAAACACTAATGCTCATTTCCTGATAGGTATGTGATCATTTCCTATTTCATTGGACTCACTGATAGATTGCCTAGCCTGACAGGTCTATAAATGTCTTATTTGGATAACTGAAGCAAAATATTTTTCAGGTGACTCATGTGGGTTAGATTTTATGCAGCATTACTCAAAAATAATAACAGCAATCGCAGGGCAGGCAGGCAACCCCCCGCAACTAGATTTGGTCAGTAAAGAAAGTAAAAAAAAAAATCCTGATCCAGGAAGACTGTGATATGGTGGTAACCCTACCTTAAAAAAAAAAAAAATGTAAGTTAATCAGACAGCACTTATAAGTTACACGCAGACTAGATAAGGACGTTTTTTCAAAACATTTCATGCAGTGTTTCCAAACAGTAAAACATCTTCTATTTCAGGCTCAGCTTTCAGGGTGAAAAAGACAGTGGACTTCAAACAGTGTAACATTTCATTCACAAATTCATATTTCATATGTATTTCATTCATTCATGAATGTTGAGGCATGTGTTTAATTTGGGAAAGCAGTGGAATGTGAGAGCTGGCCTACTTGAGTGAACCCCCCCCCCCACACACATACACACACCCTTCACCCCCCACAGCTCTTGGGAAGAGGGATCAAACACACACTCACCCACAGATGGGGAAACAGTAGCCCTGCATGGATGAATGTATCAAAAGATATTTTGTCAGAAATGACCCAGTCAGTTTAAGTATGGTATCAGACAGATGTTGATTGGTAAAGTGGCTAAAAATAGAAAAGCTAAAAAAAAGGCTAAGGTTTTTCTTTTTTTTTGTGTCACGAGGCAGTCGTTTCATCATGCCCCCCCCCCAAAAAAAAAAAAAATCCACTCCACCATGGTGAGTTTGACGGCTGTCACTCCACTTTAGAGAGAGCGGCTAGGTCTACCGCTGAATTTCCACACCGAAAATGAAAATGTCTGGCCAAATCCACTTTTCCCTCATATTAAAATGGATATTTCCGAGCTGTCAGGGGGTGAGGTCTGGGTTTTGAGAATGTCTTCCTGGCAGAGAGCGCCATTTCCCCTATAGGTTCCTTAGCAACCTCCAGACCTCCCCCCCCCCAATCATGTGGGTAGTGTGTTCCCCGCGGGTGTTGGGCCAACACAGCACTGGCCACCAGCTCACTTTTCACTTAGCGGCACGCACTAATTTACGGAGACCCGACACTTCAACTGACTCCGCAGCACCATTCCCACATTCCAGCTGAGAAAATATATCATTAGTCCCTCGCCATGTAATACTTGCCACGTTACGTTATGAAAGCTGGGTGTAAAGCAAGATGGACAAAATACATAGGCTAGCCTACATACGGTTTCCAGAGAGCGCCTCGCTCGCTTGCTCTGACCACCCACCCACCGACCAACCAGCAGGGATGTCGGTTGAGCGGGTTCGAAATAGAAATGCGGAGGAAACAGACAGGCTTGAAGGAAGATGAAGACAAAACGCCCTGTTGAAAACTCCCCTCTGCTAACTAAATGATCTTGGGTTTCAGGCAGAGTGTTTCCATTGTAGGTTTTCCCTCTGAATCCATAAAGTGACGGATGTCTAAGAGGCAGTCTGTAGCCTATGCGTGCGTGTGCGTTTATACTGTAAATTATTTTGATTAATTCGCCAGGCAGGCTAATTTGAATTCCTGAACTGAGCACAGGTGACCTAATCAACACATCACAGAGAATGAACTCCCCCATAGCACTTTATTTAAATTTAAAGCAGTTCCTTTGTGGGCCCTAGGTTGAACAGTTGTTAGCATATTACAGGAAAGCCTTAGGCTAGGTTTGGGATTCATTTACAATACCTAAACATACATTACCCAGCCAATAAATGGGGGGAAAATGGGAAAACAGCTTTCCTGTTTTCACTTGGGAAATGGGATATTCAGGTTCTGATTTGGCTAATCAGTGAGACTATGCGGTTTTGCATCCTATAGCCTATATTTTAAGATCAGAATTCTCCAGACCTTTGATGAGTGAAGCCCATTTGGGGTGATCGGCTTTGTGCTGTGTGGGGGTTTTCACTTCACAAACAATTTTTACAGCAATGACAGCCTGTAACCAAGCAGGCCACACTTTGCAGTTTACCCCCCTCCTGCATCCAGCCACCTCAATGGTGCCACACGAAAGGCGCTAAATATAGCCAGCTTCATCCGAACGCAGAGACGAGAGAGAGCGAGCGAGAGAGAAACGCCACTGCACAGTCCTCTGCAGTCTCCTCTGGTTTGGTCGTCAGCATTAATTAACCAGCACAGGACACAGTCATGGCAAATTACAGACCAACTCGGCAGTGCAGGAGACTGGATGCGTCCACATGGCGGCCAATTTACGCTGACAGACTTGTTATGTTTTCCCCAAACGGCTTCCGTCAGCAGATGGCAAGCATTGTTTTGGCGACAGCACCACGCGGACCCGGCTTAGGTAGGTCTGGCCAGGAGACGAGGCAATGTCCCAGGACCGAAACCCCAAGACTGGGCAACTCCCTCCCTCCCGTCATCCGTTGTCTGAAACCGTGGAAAACCACCTCTCGTCAGGCCACATCTTTCCTTTCCCCTCGTTGTCACAGCCAAGGGCCTGGTTCATGTGGCAGCAATCAGTCGGCCTGCCCTGCCGACACCCAAACGCCCAGTGAACGCGTGACCTGCTCTCTGCCCCCCAACACCCTCAGGAAAAACCACATCTAGCGTCTCCAGCCGATGAAATGTTAAAAGGCAAAGCCTGGCCCCATTAGAGGAGGGCACTGAGGTCTACGAGTAGGTCCTAACCAGAGGCTAAAGCCGTAACACCAGCGTTCAGTAATGAGCCTAGCCCTTACTGTACCAACATTAAAGAGAACACAAGCCTCCATTAAAGTCTACATGCAAGGCTATGCACCAGGAGGACAAGTCACCTCGGATGGTCATTAAAAGAGAGAGTCAGTGTGCTTCGGTCTTTGTGTTGTCCCAAACTGACTCATTTCAACGATTTTATCAGCGGTTTATGTCGTTGTAAAAAAATCTCTTAAATTAATGTAAAATCCATGCATACAAATTTTTATGACATCCTCAGATTATAAAAATGTAAGCAGTTCCATGTTTCACTTCCTCGGTAGCAGATTTTTTCGCAAGTGCGATGGGTCCTGTTAAGATCATTTCATTGCCACACCAAGAGAAAGGCCTTTGACTCAAGCAGAAGACATCAACCGCTTGCAGGGTCTCACAATAAAAGCCATGCCTGCCACAATAAGCCCTGCTTTGTTTCCAATACATCCACGGTAAAACATTTATTAGACTAATTACAACTGGCTCCCATTGAATTCTCTTCCTGTGTTACAGATGCTTTGGCAGCGTTCCCATGTCGTGTCACAATGTTGTTTTATTCAGCAGCCTGTAATAGAAAAAGGAACGAGAAGGAGGAGAAAGGGGCACATTTAGGTTGTATTCTGTATGAGTCATGGTCTGCACATATATGCCTGTATATTCCCCTCTGTGCACTTCAGCCATACACAAAAGGACCCTGAATTTTCCTAATACTCCCTGTTGTCACTATTAGTTCCTACCTCTCACTTTTATTGAGGCCGTGTCAACTCTCCTGCACCTTGTAAGTCCCAAAGGCCTTGAAGAGACAGAGACTCTACCTTAAGGCTGATCACAAGATCCATGAAAGCCATTGGCTTCAAAACAAGACAGGAGAAGCATTTTCTGGCAGGTAAGACTCGGACTGAATTTGTGGACATGCATGTTTGTACTGCCTTATGTTGGAAACCTCTTTGTAATTGCTCCTGCTGTGGCTAACCTCTAGTGAACAAATACACCCAAAGACAAACAGACAGACAGTGACACACATCTCCCCAACCAGCAACTCTGAAAGTTTCATTGCCATTAAATGGCTAGTATAGTGACTCACCCTTACCTTACCCAGTCTTAAAAGCCTCCAAAAGTCTTGTTTAGAAACATATTTAGCTTCGAGGGATTGGGGTATGGACCCCCCCCCAAAAAAAAAAAAAAAAAAAAAAAAAAAGGGTTTACAAGCTAGTAGGGGTTTGAACAAACAACCTAATGGTAGCCTTTTGGAATACCTAGTGTTGTGGACGTGTGAAGTCATCAGGGGTTTGGGTTGGAAGGCGTTTTAATGTGTTTTGATTCTATAATTTTAGCAACCAAAGGTGTTTGGTGAGTTTTAGTTGTCTTGGCGTGGGCACTTGCATCCCAAAATATTCAATTCCATAATACAGATCATATGTCTCTGAAAATTCCCCTCAAGTTAATGGCTGATACAACTGATGTGAACCAAGTAGTGTACTTTTTTATTTTTTTAATTTTAGTCGGACCATCTGCAAAAGTTTAATTGTCTGAGTGTGTAGCCTACTGCAGACTGGGTCTGAACGTGTGTGCCTGTGAGTGGGTGTGTGTTTATGTTTGTGTGTGAGCGTGTGTGTTTGTGCGTGTGTGTGGGCACTATTCCTTTTTTTGTGAACCTGTGGTCTATATAATCCTGTTTTGATTGGAGCTTAACTCCCCTGCAGAGACTGGTGCCTTGTAGCTGCGCTCACAGACAGCAGGCCTTCGCCGAGCAGCCGGCCCATCCTAAGGCCCTGGAGCAGGCCGCCCTGTTTAAGTGGTTGGGTGGTGGCGGTGGCGGCGGCGACGGTGGTGGTGGTGGTGGTGGAGGTGGTGTTTCGGCACGCTGCCATGCCTCGCGCCCAGACGCATGCCTGCTGTACGCCCCCGTCCTCGCACTGGCACTGCCAAACCACACAGAGAGATAGCAGAGGAAGACAAGAGTTCTCTCTCTTTCTCTTTCTCACTCACTCTGTCTCTCTCTGGTGGCCTCCCTCCCTCCTTTTCTCTCTCTTTATTTCCCTTCTCTCTCACTCTGTTAATCTGTCTGTCTCTGCACCCACCTCTCTCTCTTCCTTTCTTTTTCTTTCTTCCTTCCTTCCTCCTCCCTTCTTCATTCTCTTTGCCTCCCTCTCTCTCTCTGATCCCCTCTTCATGTCTCTCTCTCTCTCTCTCTCTCTCTCTCTCTGTCTGACCGTCTCCACTTCCAGCATGTGGTTCATTTTATCTCACACAATGCCCTTAACTGGTAATTAGGCTTCCCTTTGCTCCTGCTGCCGGTTTGCCTCAAGTATATGGCCACTGTGTAAATCCTCACGCTACTGTATTTTCTTTTTTCCTTCTCTTGGAAGTAAAGCACGGCGGGCCTCGGCGCAGGGTGGTAAAGCAGAGAAGCCCACAGGATGCCTTAGGTTGCCTGTTAGTTTGATTAGCAGACACCCCAACGTCGCTGGATGTTTTACTACGCCTGTTAAGTGCACGCATGCGAGGAGGGAGGCACAAACAGCCGTGCTCCAGCTGGGATTTGGTCTCTCCGACGGCGAGTTAACCCCACCTAGATGGTCTCCGTCCCACAACCGACGTCTTAATGGCTATTACCCCCAGACACGTTTAATATAAAGGCTAATTTCTTTTCCTCTCTCACTCACTGAGTGTAACTGGTTGATAAATGTTGCACTAAAAAAAACCCGACGGGAGCCAGGGGGGGAATATTAGTCTGCCTCCTCAATCACGACTGTAGCACGCAGTCGAGTCTCTGTTGCTCAACCCCTCCGAGTCCGTTTGAGGCCCATCCAGAAGCCATCAGTTCAGAAAATACAGATGTCCATGCTCATATTTTTGTGCAGCCATTGCATTACAGACATGGCTATATGTGTGTTTGTGTGTGTGTGTGTGTGTGTGTGTGTGTGTGTGTGCGCACCTACACACACAGACACTCAAATTAACACTAACATGCTCATAACACCTATGAGCACACCCAGTCACACACACAGACACGCACCAAGGACAGACAAACTTATTACGTAAACACAACGTAAATGCACAGTAAAACATTTTGAATTAGAGACTGGCGCAAAGCAGAGGTCACTAATTTAAGGGGCCAGTAAAAGCAGGTATGGGGAGCTGTGTCCATTCTGTGCTCCCACTACTGCTCAGACAACAGTGCCTGTCATTGCCCTCACAGACACTAATGAGAGGAGAGGGATTACAGATAACCGTGAGACAGGAACGGTGGGAACTGTAAAAGATAATGCTTAAAGACAGTCAACATGCAGAATGTACACCCCACTAAAGATCAAAAAAGTCCTGAAATAAAGGCCTGGTCAGATGTAACAAGGAACTAAAAAACAGTCACACACTTACTAAAGCCCACAGTTTTCCATCTAATAATAAGAGAGATTTTATGTCGCTAGTTCTTTCTACCACCCAGTAGTAGACGTGTAGCTGTAAAGGACATAACTGAATTTGGTAACAGTCCAATTTCACTAAATTCTCAACAGATTTTTCTAGTCAAATGTGTCTGTTAAATATTTCTTGAGCAGTTTTTACTAGAGAAACAATAACATGCATCAGCTACGTAGTGAAATGTCTTGGCTAATGCTCACAGAGCCTCCATGTCTCCTCATATTAACAGTTAGTGCAGCACAGATCATTCTGCTGCTAGCAAGCAGCCATGGACATAGCATGACACCATCCAAGCAGAGCATGTTTATTGTGCCTCTAGTCAAAAGAGCATTGGAGCACAGAGAGCTTGACCGGCACAGAGAGGAAATCTACTAGCGCAGCGGACCCCGAGAGACCTCCTCGTCAGTCAGAGTGGCAAACGCAGGAGGGGTGCTGTCAATGCTCTCAGACCTTTCACCAAGGTGAGACGGGACAGGGGGAAGTGCACCCAAGCACACAGCATGGCACGCCAGACAGAAACTGGCGGCAGCCGCAACAGGGCTGGAGCCACAATGGTGCTGGCGAAGCGAGAGAATTGTGGTCCCAGAGAGGGAAAGAGAGAGAGAGGGAAAGAGAGAGAGAGAGAGAGAAAGAGTGCAGCGTGCCACCCCGCTGCATTGGCGGCTCCAGACAGGGGTGGATGGTCCACATCTACCCGCAGACACCCTCCTGGCTGGAGAGAGGAAACAAGCAAACAAGGTGTTTATTGTGTTTGTGCATGTAATGTGCCCCCCCCCCCGCCCTTCTCCCATAGTGGAGAAAGTGAAGTTTCTTTTTTTCCTTCCTCCAGCAGACCACCTCCAAGAGGAGAGGAGAGGAGTGGAGGTAGCGGGTTGAGGTAGGACTCACCCCACAGAGGTCTGTTTTGTTGTAGGGGAGGTGGTGGGGTGGTATGGAGAGTGTGTGTGTGGAGGGGGGGGGGGTGAAACATTCCAGGGCTGTGAGGCTCTCCCCTTACCCCCCACTGCACCTACACTCCTACACACCTTCACCTCCTTTGTGCCTGAGCCCCTTGCCGCTGCTCATGGTAGCAGTCAAGCGCTCCCCTGGAAGGCCCTTAAGCTCGGCCCCCAATCCTCTGTAGCAGAATAATGTCTCCACGGCCTCCAGGGGCCACGGTGTCAGCCACAGAACAGAAATCGCCCCTTTTGGGCCCTTGCTGGTCATATTGCTTTCAATATGAGCGCTCCGTACGTGTTTTAATAAGGCCTGTTTTTGATTAATTCTCCCTTGAAACCTTTGGTAATGTGGCTACTAGACTCATATAAAAATTCAATAAATGGAGGACTGTTGCCAGAGGAGAGGGATTGGAACAACCTAATCATAGTGGATTTTTTTTTTCATTACATCCCCACCAGCTGCCTCCAAATTGTCAGCCAATCGTCGTGTCAACAGTACACTGTCCTGCCATAAAGGGACGTCAGGACTCCGTGAGGAATGGCTAATGTGTTTTAACGATACAGTTCAGCACAGACTTATAAGGACCATGTGTGGGGAGATCTCCCCTGGACTCGAGTCCAGACTCCCTGGGCCCGCTCTCCTCTCCGTCTGTTCTGCCCCAGCCTGGGCCTGAGGTGGGTGGGTGGGTGGCGGTGATCTTGCGGTTTAGTCTGGATCTGACCTCTGTCGTGATTACGAGACCTCAAGCCCTCTGGGGAGCTATGGGGGAAGCGGAGGCCCGTTGACATGAAACAGAACCCTGGCCGGTCTGGTGGCAGTGGTGGTGGTCAACCGGTGCCTGTGGAAGGCAGTCACTGCCACGGATGGGTGGATAGTGTGAGAAAGGGGGGGAAGGGGAAATGGGGAAGATGAAAATGCATTAAAAATAATTTGATGTTAAAGAGAAAGAAAGGAAGAATGGCAATGAAAGAGAGAAGGGAATAAGGAAAAATAAAGATGACTGTGAAAGAAAGAAGGAAAGAAAAAAATACGGGGAACATTTGAAAGGAGATCTTGAGAGCTTTCTTGAAACCTCACACCAGCTTACCCGAAAATACTTTCCCAGTGGTTTAACATTACACCTGCCATAACGTAATCGGAGAGACAAAAGAAAAGATATTGGCTCATAAATATAATTTTTTCTCTCCGCATCTTGGCACATCTTTCACTGAAATCAACATACGCAACAGCTGCGCACTATTGGTTCAATGTTACACAGGTCTGTACAGACTCCCTGTGTATGCCAGGTAAGATGGGATCACAGAGGGAACTTGTGCACAGTAGGGGGGGTCCTTGTGTTCATTTTCACAAATGCCTCAAATCCCTGCCTTGGTTTAGCCATGCTCAAGCTGAACTGAACTCACACATGGGTGGTGGTGTCATTACCATGCTCTGTCCATTTCAATTTCCCATCGACTTTGTCTTCCCAAGAAGCTGAGAGAGAGAGGAAGAAAGAAAAAAAAACGGTCACACACGATTAGCATTTACCAACGTTTTTATTTATATGAGTTATAAACGTGTTACTTAGCAACTTTCGCCTAATGAAGCCAATCTGCACGGAAAAAAAAGGAGGGGAAATGGTCTCCGGATACGATTAGCAATTACTACAGAAATGTTGCCCGACTTTCAGGACAGACATGCGCTTATGTTGCCTCCCGGTAACCTTGCGTATGCTGGATCTTGATGGCTGACATATGGTAAATGTGCGGAGTACAATAGTCTCTTTTGGCCCCTAACCCCGAGAGTATGGTGTGCATTGTGCATATCAACTCCATTTAAAAAGAGAGATCGGTGCCAGAAGTCACATTCGGCAGTATTCAGTGCTAATGACTACACATTTTCCCCCCAGCTTTCGGAGGGCAACCGAATGTCCCAATTATGCAGTTATTGAAAACAGCAAATTATTTCAACGTTTATTGTCGCCGGGGATAAGTTATTAACCTCAACGATGTCATAACTTCCATAACTCCGCCATCTGCCTTTTCGGAACGAATGTGTCATTCAGGCAGTGGGAGTACAGTGCTGAGTGCTTCAATGGCTGATCAGAGGGTATAGAGGGCCAATGAAAGCAGTGCGTCTCTCCGTCTGTTCGGGCCGCTTCTCCGCCGCACACTTCCTCTCTGTGGTTTCATCGGTTCTGTCTTTGATGCGCGTCTTAATAATAGGACTGAATCAAGCTAATGAAAACGCACTCATCAGATTAAAAAGGAAGCTTCAACCTCAGCCGGGAGATCGTGGCCTACACATATGACACAAGTACACACACACACACACATTCACATTCACACACAAACACACACAAATGTACACAGTCAAGAAGAGGAAGAAAAAAAAAACTTCCACGATGGAGTCCTTTATAACTCTGCATTTACAGAAGTGGTTTTGGTGATGGAAACAGGTCTGGGGGAATCGCAGCAGGGAACAGGAACACTACCTTCTGATTTCTCATCTGACGTTCTGACCGCCAATCAGAGCCTATCCCACACAGAGGAAGAGATGGAAGGGGAAGAGAGAGAACCAGCCTGGGAAGATCAGAATAAATCTCAGAATTGAAATGGGCAAATAAAGGCAAAGAGAGAGAGAAAGTACGATGGAGCTTCATTTCAGATTCAAGAGATCGCAGATGGGCACAAGTGAGAGAGTAGTCCTCCACTGCTATGTGCCATTTCCCTCTCTGCTGCAGTTGTCGTGTTCTAGTGGTGTTGGTGGTCTCCTTTTTAATGAATCCACTTCAAGGTAGTTCCTCTTTAATAGTTAATCCCCAGTCTGGTATGGTCGGTGACAGTCTGGCCCAGGGAGATGACATCTGCAAATAGTTCATTAACTCCTAACCAACAGCAGATGGATTTTACACGCCTTCAGTAAGTAAGTTTACATTTGCGTTTGCTGCGTACAGACTTTATTGCCATCGCCTGGACGTGCTTCCAAGATGTGCAAAGATGTTGGAGAAATATATCATGTCCACTTCCCCCCCCCCCCCCCCCAAGCAGACCAGAACATTTTTTAAAGTGAGTGGGTACACCATAACGACATCTTCCATGACAGTAAATCATCCTTTCCCCATCTTCAAGTGGCTGTGACAGGCTCACCAGAGGATGCTCCATACCTATCTTTACTATCCACCTGACACTAGGTCTGAAAGTTGACCCACATGACGAGAGCTCTGTCTCCACATTCTCACACCCATAACTTCAGCCCCTTCTGGAAAGATTCGGTCTGACTTTCACTGGATTAGCAGGACCAGGAAGCTTGTGGTCGGAGTCTCAGAGAATGATATATAGGACACCAGTTGATTCATTTGCTACCGTGCATCCATAAGCTATCTGGCAGATCAGGCGGCCCGATTTTTAAAAGAGCAGTGATTATACAGTAAGCATCTCGGGGCTAATTGGCCGTGACTCGCGTTAAACCCTCACTGGCAAGCCAGCAGACGTTTTACCAACGGGGAATATGAGTGTACACGTCTATGTGTGTGAGTGTGTGTGTATTTTTCATTTTACGTTGACCATGAAAATGAATAGCGATGTGCTGTGTTACACACAAAAGGTCTCAATGAATGGCCTGGTGTTAATGTCTGTGTGTGTGCGTGCATGCACGTGTGTAGAGGCCACCAGTCCACAGCATGGGCTGACCATCTTGGCAGTGAGGGTTTAGTCATGGAAAGTGATGCACAGTTCCTCTCTGTGCAGACCAAAGATGACATCCACACCATCTTTCATCTTGTGCTCAGGCAGACTTGCTTACGTCTGAATGACTGAAAGCACTCATATAGTGAGTGACATCACAGCAGTGGATCTGTCTACAGTAATGTGGTGTTGTAATATTGTAAAAATAATTATGTAATATATTTCCCACTTCCTAAAAGACCAAAGAATGATGGAATTGTATTTTTGTACACAAACTCCTACTGTTGATTTTTATTGGATCTATCAATATGAGCACAGAGAGACCTGTGGTGCTGGTCTACTTTGATGAACTTGGAAATATACACTGGAAAGTAGAATCAATGTAACTTGAAATTGAATTTGTTTTTAATAGAACATTTACACATATTCATTTCAAGACTACTGAATATACTGGGTCTGCTGTGGCATTGATATTGACTCTAAAGCACTATACGGCTGACTAAGCTGACATTAATCTCAATGAAAGTTGACTTAAAGATACAACAGATTTTCTCCCAAAACAGTAGATACCAAGACACAACCAAAAGTTTGCACTTTTTTGAAGATAATTGTATTGTTATAAGGTCTTCAAAGAATATTTCAGCACAGAGTGTAACAGTAACAGAGACAAAAATGAATTGTCACCAAACACAAAAAAGTACAAAAAAGAATCAATAAATAAATCAAATATATACCATATAATAAATGTAATAGCTAGGTGTTGGCTATGTTTTTGCATGTTTTGCATCTTTTTTTTTTCTTATCGGTAGCTGGGTAGTAAGTTTTTCTAACACATAGAACCTTGAAGGAGTCAATACTGAAAATACAGTAATAGGTTTTTATTATTAGACAAACTCACCCACTATGTACAGGTGTGTGTGGCCATGCTAGTCGAACTAAATTTCTTTATCCATAATATACAGTTTTAAAGCATAAAGCGGTCTTGACGTAAACATTTTGTGCTGAGAATAAAATACTTTGCAACTATGCATGGTACAATAGTTACCATTACTCTCAAAAATGTACATAATCAACCGAGAAAAGGCATTTTTCTAACACTCGCCATCTCCATCAGGAAAAACAAAGGTTCCATTTGACATAAATATACACAAGTCTCTGTTTTTATTGTTTCAGGTCATTCAGTCGATCCTTTCAACAGTTCTCCCATTTTTTGTCGTTCACTGTCGAAGATCTCCATCCTCATTCTTTCCCTCCTCCTCCTCTCTCTCTCTCTCTCGCTGTCTGAATCATTTGCCTTTGCTTCCTTCGTCCATGTCCCACCCGGCCAACATTCAACTGCGATTCATGTCCATCCAGTCCTCCTGCTTTCCTTTTTTTA
The DNA here is from genome assembly GCF_046254945.1 of Alosa pseudoharengus. Taxonomy (NCBI): domain Eukaryota; kingdom Metazoa; phylum Chordata; class Actinopteri; order Clupeiformes; family Clupeidae; genus Alosa; species Alosa pseudoharengus. The sequence goes on along the minus strand of NW_027468587.1, from coordinate 17,147,993 downwards.
GAATATTATTAGAACATCTTTTCTTTTGTAGTTTTCTTTAAAATACACCTCAGTCTTTTTTTGTCCTCCTCTCGTCCACCTCAGACACCAATGAGATGTGAGCAGAAAGGGAAGAACTGCTGCGGAGTTCTGTGATGTCACAGAGGGGGAGGTGAAAGGTCAAGGGGATGTGTCACTGGCACATGAACAAGCAGCAGAAGGTACAGAGAGAGGAAAAAGAGAGAAAGAGAGAGATATGGAGACATGTGAGCATGTGCAGAGTACCTATGTGTACAGTAAGTATACATGTGAGCATCTGTGTGTGTGTGTGTGTGTGATTGAGAGAGAGGGTGGGGGAGAGAGAGAGAGAGAGAGAGAGAGAGAGAGAGAAGGGAACTGAGTGTGTGAATGACAGTGAGGTTGTGTTTGGTGGGGTGATGGGGTGTTTGTGTGTGAATGTGTGAAAGTGTGTGTGTGTGTGTGTGTGTGTGTGTGTGTGTGTGTGTGTGTGTGTGTGTGTTAGTGAGGAGCAGCAGATAGCAGCTTTGAGTTTTGGGGGGTGGCAGGCTGGTCTCAGTCCTCATGGGCTACTGGCCCGCAGTGAAGCCAGGTGGTCGCTGTGCTGGTTCTGAGCCCGGAATCGAAGCCTCTGCTTGTTCTTCTTCTTTGGTTCTTTTCGAGTCTTCGGACCTGCATGTGTGTGTGCGGGTGAGAGAAAAAGAGAGAGAGAGGAAAACATCAAACTTTTGAAATAGTCTTTTAATGCTGAATTATTCAGAGTTGGCACTCACGCCGGTATATTAACTTTGGCAGGTTCCCCTGCCAGAATGAACCCTTTTTTCACCCGCATTTCATGCATTAACTTATTGCAATAGCACATAAGACACACACACACACACACACAATCAGGGCGAACGTTGTTGGGAGAAAGGAAATTGCATAACAGTATTTCCATGCTAAGGCTGTCCTTTCACTCTGAGGTTAATATAGCCCAGGTGTATGAGTGCTGTGCAAAGCACCCTGGGAAAGCATGGTGTACAATGTCCAGGTTGGCAGCGAACTGGGACGCCCAGTGCAGACAAGTTCAGACGAAAGGTCAAAGAATCAGAACAACGGCAAAAGATCTGTATAAACTGTGTGTGTGTGTGTGTGTGTGTGTGTGTGTGTGTGTGTGTGTGTGTGTGTGTGTGTGTGTGTGTGTGTGTGTTTGCATGCAAACATGCACACAAGTTTGCGTGTTTCTTGTATCACCTAAATTGCACGCAAACCTGAAGGGCGAGGGAGGGAGAGCGAGTCAGGCTTGGACGAGGAGATGCTATCTGGACCCCGTGCTGGCACACCAAGAAACAAGGGCCCGCGCTATGATTACCACTGAGAAGGTTTGTGGGGGGGAAATGCCAAAGGGGGGGAAAAAGGAGCGGCCCGAAAACGATCTCCCCACATTAAGCCTTTGTGGGGCCTGGCTCAAAGTCTTATTATTGCACTTGTTCAGGTCATTTAGCATGGGAAAGTGAGGTGGGGTTTTTTCGTAATGTGTGGAGACTTTATCTAAAATTGGCCCCTAACTCGTGGCTCTGGCGTACCCGGGAGCTTAAGTGCTGCTCTCAGCACCACACTGTAAATTCCTCTTAAAAAATGATTTTCTCAAATGGAAACAATCATGAAAAATAGGTCCCGTAGATGTGTGTGTGTGTGTGTGTGTGTGTGTGCATGTGTGTGTTTTTTTCTGTCTTTCTCTGCACTTTTAAGGTAGCGACGGGGGAAACAAATGAACAGTTTCACATGGCCGCTCCAAGCACAATTTCCTGCAATTAGTCCAATCGCTGCTATTTCTAGACCTGGACATTAAAAAAAAAAATCTTATGGTCCAAACAATTTGACATGCCACAGCGGTGTAGCAAAAAAAAAAAAAAAACATTTTTGTTGCGTTCGCACGTTGGCTCAGTTTTTTGGTGGGATCTGTGACCGGTCCAAGACTCAGTTGCACACCAGGCACAATGTCACCTCCCCCTCCGACAGCTTCTCATTGCTTCGGAGGGCAATTTCCAACAAAGGAAGGAAAGTCACTGAACTCTTTTGGTAAATGTCACTTTCGATTTCGCCACCGAGCCACCATGAGGTTATGACTGCATGAACACGGCAGCGGCGTACTCCTCCATCTAGACCGCGTGCACTTCCCTTCTCTAATTGGCATTTAAAAGGGACTCATGTTCATTCGAAACAGTGTTGCTATGCACTTCATAAACAAGGCCTTCAATGCAATCAACTCAAGATGGATTACGCTTGACGGCTATAAAGCTTAGTGCTCTGTACTAAAAAACCAGCTATACCAGGCAAAAGTCCCACATCCCTGCCTCCTCTCGACCCATTATAACAATATTCTGTCTTCTTATAAAATATTTCTATTTATGGCAACAAGTTGGCAGTGTGAACAAATGTATTCTGGCTCACTCCAGATTTTGCAGTTATACAAATGTGTTAAAAAAAAAAAAATACAACACTTAAATGATAATACTACATCAAGTTATTTTAAAGCGCCAATAGTCTTAAGGGTAATTGATAATGAAGCAGCAAAGAATGTCCTAATATGCCTCAGCTTGTTTTCTGATCTCAAAGATACCCATCATGCTTATAGGCTAATCTGTTAAAGCACCCGATAAATGCTGTTATGAAATGCACAAGCTCAAATGAATCGCAGGCGGTAACGCTGTGGCCAACAGAGTTTGTGCCAGCAAACATACAGATTATATTTTACCTAAGTACTTAAAACCGACAGCTAGAGGGCAACCCAAACCAAGTGAACGCCGTTTCCTGAGCTGCCCAGAGCCTCAGACTGCAAGTCAAAATGATACCCTGGCTTGCCTAGCTTGCATGTGATTCAATGCACAGGGGCGTAGGTTGAGTACGTTTGGCTCTCTGATTGTGCTTGCCATCTAGATGAATGAAGCTTGTAAACACAATGCTGTTTTTGCTTATGGATCTGCTTGGCTGTGAAAGCCCATAGTAAATCACATTTGCACAGATAGGACAGTGCCAGATAACTGTGCAACTTCTGATACAGACCCGCAAACGAGTGCATACATTATTCTCTTTGTCTTTTGCTTGTTGTTTGCGGCGAAGCTTGAGTTACAGCATGCAGGCAAAATGGAAGAGGAACTTTTTATCTCATGGGATGCTTCATTTTCTTAATCTGTTTCATCAGTTTTGACGTTACGGTGTAATTCACCGTGATTTCACTGACATGGCTTTCCCTTTGAAGTTCGATAAAAATAGCACTGCCAAAGCATCTGCCAAAACTGTTAATGTTAAAATCATTTTCAGGGCAAAACAAATAAACAAAGATGGAGAGAAACAACATATCAGCTAATTAGAAGCGGAAAATGTGTGTGTATATGTGTGTGTGTGTGCGCACGCTTGTGTTTGTGTGTGTCTTGTCTGGCCTATATGTGTTGTAATACAAGTTTAAAAAACACCAATGTCACAGTCACCACAATATGGCATGTTTGTAAGCAAATGTGCAGGCAGAAGAGAGACTGCTTTTCCTCATATGGCCACGGGGGGAAACATTTCTAAATGTTCACTTGGCAACAGGCGCTGTGTGAGGGAGGTAATGTGTGTACGCATGTGCATGTGTGGAAGCTAGCGTGTCTTTGTCCAGATCTCCATCTGGCTATTTGTGCTGAATTACACAGCGTTTGGCACGAGAGCACTATATCTTTGTAAGTATGTGATTTACAGAAGAGATGTACAGAAAGTACACTGTCTGGGTGTGAGCACGACTCTCTCTCTCTCTCTCTTTCTGTACATCTTCATCATCTGACTCGTTCTGAGAAATGCTTCTCGAACCCTTCCTCTGCCACACACAATCTTATCAGCTGCCAACGCACCTGGCAGCGTAAGATTAAACATCCCTGCATGCACTGGGGCGGCAGCTCCTCCCTGACCTCCACTGACCGTGCAATCCACCACACTTTCATTGTGATCCATCACTTTCTCTTTTTCCCCCCCTCCTAGCCCCTCTCCCCTTCTCTATACCTGTTTATGCCACATGCCTAGTAAAACTCTCGTCTCTCCGCGTGAAAAGAAACAGTGCCTCTCACAAGATGCTGGACCCCTTTTACGCGAGTTTCAGTTTTTCTATCTCATTAAAGGAATTTTATGGTGTTTTCCTTACGCTCTCCAACTCAACTTTCTCGGTGCCATCTACCTTCTTTTTCTTGTTTTTCTTCGAGCATATCCCAAGGAGATGAATGGCTTTAAAAGTCGTTATGCGAGTGTGAGAAAAAGCGAGTCTGTTACTAATCCAATCTTTGCATTTGCAGAAGACCACAGGGGAGGGAATTCACGGCTCAAGATTAATATGTTTGAGCAGGACAGAATAATAGTATATTTTTCTCTGAGACCCACGCTAAATCTTGCTTCGTGTCACGACAATACGGTGTTTGAGGCCTGACCATAGAGAGCAGGCAAAATGACAGCTTAATCAGGTATACGCACACACAAAAAGCAAGGCACACAATCCTACCCTACTATTTTGCTTGTGTATATGTGTGTGTGTGCATTTTGTTGTTTTGTGTTTCTGTTTTGTTTATTTCTAATGACTTCAAATGAAATGAAGACTCAGGCCCCTGGGCCAAAGTGCACCTGTGGTGGGGAGGTTGGGGAAGCACACCCTAGAGAGGTGTTCTCTCAGCTGAGTGTTTGATGAGCTCACTGATTTGATTTGACGCGCCACAGCAGCGCACTGAAGGGGCTCCATATAGCATCTCTTCTTCCTCTTCAGCATCGAGCATCCCTCCCCCAGGGACACAAGCCCGTCCCACCAGGGTGTTGGATTGTTACTCGACAGTAACAGACCAGAGCTGAAACCCTGTGTGCGTGTGTGTGTGTGTGTGTGTGTCTGTGTGTGTGTGTGGAGAAGGTTTGTGATTGGCGAGGGCATGACCTAATGAATAGGAGAAATGAGCAGTTGGGGGGGGGGGGGCAGCCCAAGTGACTTCATCCCTGCAGTCCGACTCAACTCGCTCAGGAATCGGAGGCTCTAATCTGATCATGCCGGGCCTGCGGTACCGGCTAATCGATGGCTGACCTCAGGAAAGGCATTATGGGAGGACCGGAGAGAGAGAGAGCGAGAGAGAGAGAGAAAAGAGAGAAGGAAAGCAAATGGCCCCATCGCCAAAACTCCCTTCAGCCAAACACATTCTCATCTTTCACACGGCCGACGATTAGTATTAATCACTGTCTCCTTCCGTGAAAAAAGGGAAAGAAAATCGAATGGCGATTTTAGAGCATCAGGAGAGCAACTTGGGAACGGTAAAGCCTGCTAGGAGCTGTTCTTAAGAAGGGTATTTTTTGGCTAATCTACCACATAATTATCATAAACACACACACACAGAGAGAGTCATAGACACACACTCTTAGACACTCAAAAGCGAAAAGCGCATTATTTGTGAGCAAAGGAGAGGCGCGCTGGCGCCAGAGAGATTTGATTTCAGTGGCAGAAATTGGATTAGCTGCCATTAAGGCCCCTCCTCACACATACATTTATAATACCGCGAAGGAGAGCGCTCTGACGCAGCAGCCAGTTCCACTCTCTCTCCCCCTTTCACACACACACACACACACACACACACACACACACACACACACTTTCCGGCGTGGCGTGGAGTTTATGTGTCCATATCTGTGTGCATGACACAGCAACACAATATAGGACTGTTTCTGTGTGTGGATGTGTGTGTGTGTGTGTGTGTGTGTGTGTGTGTGTGTGTGTTTCTGTGTGTGATTTGGCAAAGTCTGTCAATTTCAGAGAGTCATTTTTTATTGGAAGTGCATCTTCACCTAATATCTCTGACTCAGCCTGAGTCACTCAGTTAATGTTGGTCGTGCAAGGAAGAGGAGATGGAGGATGAAGAGATATGGGCTACATTTCCAAAGCATTGTCATTGTAATGGGTGTATCTGCATAAGTGTGTGTGCGCGTGCGTGTATGTGTGTGTGTGTGTGTGTGTGTGAGTGAGAGAGAGAAATGGAGAACATCAAAGTAAGACAGAGAAATGGATGAGTCTGCACTGAGAAAAAAGAAAGAACAAAAGATGAAAAAAAATCCTCTCACCCAGTTGAGACAATTCTTTATGAGAAGAAGTCCCATCTTGTCAACTGGCCAACAAGACGCTCTTCTGCACAGCGTCACTTAGCCTAACAAGATTTCTCTGGATCGTACCTTTCTCTCTGCTACTCTCCTCTCTTCTCCCACTCTCTCTATCTTTCCCTCCCTCCTTCCCTCCTCCTCATCCCTTCCTCCCTCTCTCCACCATTGCCCTATTGCTCTGCTTACAATCACCGAGCTGCTTAGCGAGGATGATTTAAAACATATGCATTCCGATTTAAAAAGCTAATGTTAGGATTAGGAGACTCATTATTTTCTCGTCTATGGAAATGGCAGAGATTAAGCGGGCAGGTTGGTCCACTGGGCCAGGCCTTTGAAGCTCGTCTACCGCTGACGTTAAATAGAAGCGAATACCCAAGACGGCCGGAAGATTAGCGTGTTTTTAGCCCTGCGGAGTACCCGAAAAACACGATGAACGCCTGATTAATCCGTCCGGTGTCGTTTTTTTGACACTCCATGACACATGACAGTGTGTGGATGTGTGTGTGTGTTTTTTTTTATTTGGGTGCAGGTGGGGTGGGGGGTGGGGGGGTTGGAGGTTGCTGATGGACTGAAACGGCCGTAGCGGCGGCTGTTGGTATTTATCACCATGAGCATCAATCTTGGCCGAGGCAGCAGTGCTGCCGCTGTACAGTATGTCTTCAGCAGATGTCCTCCAGGGCTCCTCTGTAACATGGCTGCTGCCATGACGCCGGTCTGGCCGAGAGTGAGAAGGAGCTAAAACCGTCTGGGTTCCCCACGGGCTGCCGGACACCGTAAAAGTTGAGCTCTCTGTTTTGAGTCGCTCTTCCCCTCTCTGTCTCTTGTCTTCTTTCCATTCCTCTTTGTGTAGGTCTTTTTTCACAGTGGTCAGCTGTGCATGTTATTCTCTCTCTCTACTACAGTTTAGTTTGCAGGTCCACACCCTTGCATCTGACAGCAGTGGCTTGTTGGCCTAAGTTGTTTTGGCCCTGTAGTTTGTTGTAAAGGAACGCACACAGGCAAGCATGCACGCATGTGGACTCACACACAGACAGACAAGACAGACAGACACACACACACGCACACACACACATTCACAAATGCGCTGGTGTCACCGTGGCCGCGTCACGAGGCCAAGGCAGTGTGCTGCATGATATGCCTGCAACCACAAACCCCCAGGGGCAGATGTCGAAAGAGAAAAAGAGGAGGGAGAGAAGAAGAGAAAAGACGCTGAATCTGCGGTCTCCTATCTCTTCCCCAGGCTGACTCACTCGCAGCACATCTGTGTATAAGTACATAGATCCTTCTCTCTCTCTCTCTGTCTCTCTCCTGCTCTCTGTCCCTCTGAAAATGAGGGGTAATTAGCTGTAGTGGAGTTTAATTACTGGCTAAATGTTATGTTTCATTTCTGATGAAGCACATAAAAAGCTGCCAGCTTTATCAAAGAGGGGGCCCCAACCCCAAAGCTATTTCTGATGTCACTGGGAGAGGGACGTTTGTTTGGTTGTGTGTGTATGGATGTGTTTTCTGTATCTGTGTGATGGTATGTAATATGGTTGTGTGTTTGTGTGTGTGTTTTGGGGGGGGGGGGGGGGGGGTCCGCTCACTCCATACCTTCCTGTAACAGAGCAGGAGGGCTGGGTGAAAGGCTAAAAGAGGAGGGCTCAATTTGAAAAGATCAAGGGCATCCTGGAATCCTACAAATTCATCATCCTGCGCTGCGATCCTTACGGCAGATGTCAATTACGCTTAAACGTCAGCCGGAGAGAACCGGGGGTGCTCTGGTTCCGTTTTGGACGCCGCAATCTCCAAGTCACATCTCAAATGGGAGCCTTTCATCTCCATCAGATGGACTTCCACATCTGCTCCGCGCCGAAATATAAAAGTGGAATGATATGCTGAGAATTGCGAGTAGGGACTGTTTCCTGCATTCAGTGGTCCAATTACTCATGTCCTTGCCCCGCTGTGCACAGCTGAAGAGGTCACTGAGATGTATGTGCTAGAAAATTAGTTCATGATTTATTGCTGATTGTTCATAACAAGTATAATATGTGGTCTGATGAAAAGACAAATGGCTTGCAAATGTGGTTTAACGCATTTGTGACACAAGGTTTTTTTTTTTTTTTTTACTCGGATTTCTCCAGCTAGACTACGAAAATCGACTTACTTTCCGATTCAATTCTATGCTTCGTGGAACTGCGAGTGAGCTTGGGCATTTTATCACCACACAAATAGCCTCCCCTTGCGAAACTCGTGCAGATATTTGTACACAAATTGCAGTTAATCTCAGGCAAAGACGTGACCTTCTCATACCGCCATTAACCTCCTTGATGAAACATGTGTGCTCCATTAGCAGTATTAAATGCCCCAGTGGTGTTAAGAGTGCAGGGTGGCGGTGTATATGGAGCTGGGGATTAGCATTGAGGGCAGCGGTTATAAGAGGGAGCAGCACTGGAGGCCTCGGCTGGATCAGTGTGAGTCATTAGGGCGCACTGTGCCCTGGCTGTGGACCAGCAGGGGCTGACGCCGTCTTACAGCTTAGAGCGCGTGAATCCACTTCTCTCCTCTCCTCTCCTCTCCTCTCCTCTCTCTTTGTGCAGACAAGGAGCGAGACACTGTCACAAAGATGGAGGGTAACCATGATAAACTTGGTGTGATATCACCGAAAAGTCATCTGGTAAACACTCACACAGTGATAGACACACACACACACACTCACACTGCACTGCACAGTGGGAGATATACTGTATTCCTGTCCCAAACCGCAGGACAGCAAACACACACGCATACAGATAAACACACACACACACACACACACACACACACAAACATACAGATAAAAACACAGCACACACACACATACACTCCTGTCCCAAACCCCGGGAGCATCCAGCGGTTGTTTTTGCCATATACTGCCAAGTTAAAGCTTCTGTATTCTGGGAGGAAAAGCGGCCAGTCCCGCCCTCCTCTGTAGTGTTTACATCTCTGTAGTGTTTCAATACCTCTTCACGTTTCTTCTCCACTCACCCCAGCGCTCCCTGGCCTTCTTGCCCCACAGGCCCCCCTGGGTACCTCAAGGGGGGTGGGGGGTGGGGGGGGGGGTAGTGGGGGGTGGGGGGTTGAAGGGGATGTAAGAGGAAATTGTGGTGCATGATGCCGTCTTTCGTTCTCATTTCTACCCAAGCCCCCTTCATCCCTCTACCCCAACGGGAGAAACCAGAGGAGGAAATCTCCCCTCGGATCTGCGAACCCCTAGCTGCTCTTTTCCTGAGGTGGAGGAGAGGAGAGGGGAGGGGGAGGGTGGTGTGGGGGGTAGGCTGGGGCCAGGGGCAAGGGGTTTTGGGGGAGGAGGATGGCAAATCAGAACGGCTTAGTCCTTAAACCGGACACAAATCTCTGTGAAACGGCTGAAGTCACAGGAGTCATGGCTCAGCCTGCTTTCTTTCCATCTCTTTTCTCTTCCCCTTCTCTCTCTCCCTCTTTCACTCACTCATAAACACACACACACACACACACACACACACACACACACACACACACACACACACGTTCCTTCTTTTTACTCTACCTCACGTCCTCTCTCAACTTTCAGGCTTCTTTTTTCTGCCTATTTGTTGTACTTTGTATCTGTGTCTTTCACTTGGCCCCAATAGACGTTGGAAATGAAACGTTACTGTCCTTGTTTGAGACATGCTAGAAAATCGATCCATCAGGAGTCAGGTGGGAAACCGGAAGAAAAGATGGAGGAAGGAGAAAGAATATGAAAGGGCTTTTTCAGAAGGTCCCGCGAGACTGTCATTTTTTGACGGCAAAGCGAGAGACCTCCGGGCAATCCCACTGTGGTTCCATACCACGCCACTCATCCTAATGCCTGAGTGAACCTGACGGCTTTTATCCTTCACAGCTTCAACAGGGGCCAACGAGCCACCAAAGACCTGCTCTCCTGGCCACGGCTGTGTTTGATCACTCCCAAACACAAACACACACACACACAAATTCCTCTAGGACAAATATGGAGCTTACTTCACATATGGCAAACATTTCCACCATTTTTCCTGTGGGTGAATGTGTATGAGAGTATGCTCCGTGTGTGTCTGTGTGTGTGTGTGTGTGTGTGTGTGTGTTTTTTTTAACCTTATTTGATTACCGTGTAATTTGGGGGGAGTGATTTCAAGGTCTCACCTAGTCTAAAGTAGACTTGAGAATTTCGCTGGGAGCAGGCAACAGGGAGAGATCTCATAGTGTGTGTGCTCGAGTTAAGAACAACGTGGAGTGGAATGCAAGTGACCCAATCTCCCCTGTCTTACCGCAAAGCTCCATCCGATCCGGTGGGGATCGGGCCCCTGTGCCGCAAGCCCTCGGGGGGATGCTTCTTACCCTAAGACGGGGCCCATCGGGGGACTCTGCTAACATCCAGGTGTAATTCCCCTTTAGGGGCTGCGGTGCTACGGCACTACAGAAATTGTGGCCAGTTGATGAGTTTAGTGTTCAAGATCTCCCTTAAGCCCAAGGTTTTCTCCTAAGTCACGAAAGTGAATTTCCTCTCAAATGAAGGAAAGCGCATAAACAGTGTGTGTGTGTGTGTGTGTGTGTATGTGTGCGCATGTGTCTATGTGTGTGTGTGTGTGTGTGTGTGTACAAATATGCAGGCCCCTACTCACTGCTTCGCTTTGTCTCTGATCTATGCCTATTTATAAACCCAAGCAAGTACACACTGGCACACTCAAAACATGCAGAAACACACTCACACACACACGACTCATTTTGTTGTGTCTGGGTGTCTGTTTCCTCGGTCCACTCTTCTCGACATGAGAGGGTCAGAAGCCACAGCCTCTGCTGGTTCATCAGGCTCTGATTACAACCTGTGATGTCTCTATAAAGATGCCCGGCAGCAAGGAGAGAAAGAGAGAGAGGGAGGAAGAGAGAGAATGAGTAAATGAGAGGGGGGGAGAAGGGGTGGAGACAGAGAGAGAGGGAGAGAGAGAGAGAGAGAAAGGGCGAGGGAAAGAAAGGGAAGGGGGTTTCTGATGGCTGTGCTGAACCAACTGGTGTCCAGATGTGCCTCGTCACCCCCTCTGCACACAGCGTTGCCACTCAAGAGGGCGGTTTGGGGCATGCCAGTACCCTTCCGCAAAGAAAAAAGAGGAAGAAAAAAAAAGTGTTGCATGGAAAGAGATCCTCAGCCAACACATTGTCCCCTCTACAGTCTGGTCTCTGTGCTTTGTGTACTGGGCATCAACTCACCATGCCTTTGGTGGCCTTTGTTGTGTGAATGAACGCACACACAGATGAAATATGTGCTTGTGTGTTGGTGTGCAAGGGTGTGCTCTGTTGCTTGTTCTTTGGATCTATGTGATGTTGGAACTTTGTTCTTTCTCTAGATGTGTGTGTGTGTGTGTGTGTGGATAATTGTTTGTTTATTTCACTCTCTGTGCTGTGTACTCCTTCAGTCACTTGAACTGTGTGAGAGTGTGTGTGTGTTTGTGTGTGTGTGCGTGTGAGAGAGAGAGAGAGAGAGAGAGAGAGAGAGAGAGAGAGTATGTGGTAGCATATAGAGGTCTTTGGGTCTTTCCATTTTCAAAAATCAATCAATCAATTAGTAGATCAATAAATCAATAATTTAATAGGTTTCAATGGCAATCAATCAACACCCCCCCCTCTCTCTGTCTCCATCTCCCTGTCTATTTATCCATCCTTCTACCCACTTCTCACCATCTGACGTTCATGCGACAACACTTCCCCCTTTATTGGAATATCTCTGGACAACTGACTGCACATGTCCAGTTCCTCCATCGCTGCACTCGTTCAGTAAAACTCATTTAAGGTCTGACTTTAAAAAAAAAAAAAATAGAGAAATACAAAAAAAAAAAGATTAGAAAAAAAAAATAATGAGGTTAAAAATAAATTCCCGGTCAGAGAAAGCCAGATCACAATGACGCCGAGTGTGGTAGTGGTGGCGGAACTCCAGACTTCTAATAACCTCCGCCTCTTTCTTTTGCACCCCCGTCCACTCCACCCACCTACCCACCCCACCACCACCTCCACTGCTCCAAAGGACTCCACATGTTTATGGCGCATGCCTGTGGTATGACGATGGATTCTCCATATAAAAGCCAGCGGGATCATGGGGTGTTTCAAATATTGCTCTCTGAAGACAGTTGCTGACAGAATGACAGCGGCCATATTTATTTTGGTCAGGGAGCAGGGCACTTTGTGGGGAGTTAATCAGAGACTCCCACACCCCCCCCACAAGGAATGTAACCATGGCTTTGAAAACACACATGCACACTCTCTCTCTTTCACACACACACACACACACACACACACACACACACACACACACACACACACACACACACACACACACACACACACACAGAGTGAAGGACCAGGGACTACTGGTAATGACTTTCTGCCCATGTGGAAGATTTAACACAGTCGAAAGGCCGTTCGGTCATAAAAGGCGGCTCCTAAACGGCTGATAGCTCTCAGGTTGAGGGATGTAATGATTAATGCCTCCTGTCACACCGAGAAAAAAATCAAGAAATAAAACTCACTTTCATAATTACACAGTGTGGGGTTACTAATGAAATCGGATCAGGAGGAGGCGGCCGCGTGGCTGGCTAGCTCCTGGGACGGGACAGCGGCGCTTAGTAATCAAACCGCTGTCCATTTCAGAAGTTGCTTGAGGTGAGATAAGTGCAGATAAGTACACATAACTGCAATGTGGCCATTAGGAGTGTGATTCTGCAGATCTGATATCTGGATGGAGGGAAGGAGTGGAACACATAACGAGGTTTCACTTGCGCATCTCCCTTTTAGTGCGTGTCACCACAGCATGCTGCATGCCAACTGCTAGAATTCCTCCAGCTCTTGTCTTGGTGCACTAGCATGTGTGTGTGTGTGTATGTGTGTGTGTGTTCGTGTGTGTGTGTGTGTGTGTGTGTGCATGCGTGTAGAGTAATTGTAAGAGTTCACTTGATCGCCAGGTCCAAGCGGTAATTTTTCCCAGAATCTTCCGGCGTAGGACCCGTTGACACACACCCTCTCCCAAGCCCATCATCCCACACTCGCTGGCTGAATCCGACCGACCGGTCTCTCCCACTTGGGTCAGGGGAAATGACCAGTGGATTCATTTAAGCTCAAGTTAAAAAGGGGGGAGGGGGGGGGTTGGGTAGGGGGCGAAGGGTTGATTTCCCGTAACTGGACGCCATCCGCTCTGCCAGTGGATAAAGTCTAAAAGCCCCCAATCAGTTCTCCGGAGCTCAAAAGATATAAGCAGCAAACTCAATCCCCCTCTGTGTAATTCTCTGGGATGTCTGTTTCCCCTTCCCAATACACAGCCTGAAACCATTTATGGAATAAGACACGAAAATGATAATGGGTAAACATGACGATCGATAGCAGGGCTCACTTCAAAGAGCCTCACTTCTTTCTGTAACTTGTGCTGTTTAACTTGTGCTCTGAGACGCCAGTGTGTTTGTTGTGTTTGACAGTGTGAATGTACTGGTTGTAGCTGAGCGGTCTTTCATCAGCCTCTGGAGGGATGCTTTGACTTTCCGTGACACAATGTGGAGTTAAGCTTAAAGTTCTTGAAACCAATTTGGTTGTAATGTCCATCACTTTTAATAAATGCCTCCACAAAATCGCAACATGTGAACATTTAAGTCACTGTATTGAAATGCTTATCCATATTTTGAAAAGCCCGGACTTGAGTCTAGGATTCATTTAAATATCTGTTGTCTTGAAATCATTCTCCAAGTGATAAAATTGTCTTTTCCCCTACATCTGAAGCCATAATTCCGCTCGAAGTGTCTTCAGCTGGAAAAAAATCTAAATTACTTTTCTCCTGGTTTCGGGTGTAGAAAATAGAACAACGTGTTGCGGGCCGAGACCTCTTCAATGTTCCTAATAATTAGAAAAAGACTCTCCTGTACACAAGACTGACTGGGCTAATTTTACTAGCTCGCGCTGCGCCACAAGCGCTCACGGGCCGTCTGATGGACAGTGGCCAGCCCGAGTGCGGCCATCCAAGGCTGAGATGCGGTGCCCCCGGGGGAGTCAGCGGCCGTGGCTACCGTGTCGGCCCTGCCGAGCCGGCTAATTAAATGAAGATTAGTCCATCGGCACAACAGTCACAACAGGCTACGGCTCGAGGCCCGGGGCGTGCATAATCACTCCGACTCGCCGGCAGCCAATTAGTGAGCAACCCCCGCTCGGGCCTGGGAAAGCGCTCCGGTGCCGACTCCCGACTCCTGGCCTCCCACCTCCCACTGGCGGGAACGCTCCGTTGAGGACCGCCGTGGAATACCAGCCTGTGTGGGATTGTGTCTGGAGGATATTAGTGGGTCGCTACCAGATTGCTGGGAATATCCAGCCTTAACCAGCCAGGCAAGGGGGTTGGGGGGTGTGGGATCACCCGTTTTTTATTTATGGTCACAATGGCACCATGCTTTTCGCCACATTGGTAGGTTGTCTGTGGGCATCATCGTCATCATCACCTTCATTGCTACCAGTGGAGCAGTGTCAACAGAAATGGCTACATGTCTGAAAGAGGGAGGGGGGAGAGCGTGGCCAAGAAGAGTCTAAATAATGATTAAATAAAAACAGTCACGTACTCCCCCACCACCAGCCCCTCACCCTCACACACACACACACCCTCACACACACACACACACACACATATACACACACAGACACCTTCCTTGACGTGTGTCCAAGAGAGCTGGCTCACAGGGGTGGCAAGAACGAAATGGCAGCTTGTTGCTTGGTTTGGATGTGGCCCGGGTGTTCCTCTTCTCTCTCTCTCTCTCTCTTTCTCTCTCTCTTGCGGAGGGCTGAGAAAGCGAGAGCATGCTCCATAAGAAGCGAATATGTCTTCTTTTGGGGAGGTGCTTGTGTGTGTGTGTGTGTGTGCATTAGCCCTGGCACAAACACTGCAGCACTCTGTGCAGCGTGGGGAGAGAGACAGCCAGGCTCAGGCTCAGTGGCGGATTTGGACGTGCCGGGCGGTTTGGGCAGGGGGAGGGGTGTTGTAATTGAAAGAGATCAGTGGAGGGCACTCTCGCCCAGAACAACTCTGACTGGCAAGCCAGACGCACCCCCCCCCCCCCCCACACACAACACCACCACCATCGCCACCACCACCACCACCATCGCCACCACCTTGTCTATTTTTCCTCCCTACTGACTGGGAACACATAAATATCACACAACATGGCACACCACTTTAACAACATAAGTCGAAGGAAAATAGAGGCAACTGAAATCTTAAAATAGCCCAATGGAGGCATCCCATAAAGCAGTAAATGGGATCTTTTACTGCCTCTGAGAAACTAGATGATAGGAGATCAATCTTCCTGCAGGTACACCTGTATTGATCCGTGCTCCTGTTGACTCAGGCATAATCTCTATCTTCAAATACAACACATCTCTACCCGGTAATCAAGCTGTTGGCCTGTATCTGAAAAGACGGGTTTGATCTTAGAGAGTCTCACGTCTCATTATTTTATCTCCATCTCAGAAAAAAAAGGACACATGACTCTGCCCAAGCTCAGATGCAGACACGGAGAATTCGGTGTGAAACTAATGTGGTAACGTAACCCAAAGCAAGCTGCCACCGGGAAAAGGGAAAAGTTGTGCTAAGACGGATTACGTTTAGCCTCGACTGGAGAGTGCTTGGCCAGTGTGGAGGTGAGAGAGAGAGAGAGAAAGAGATATGAGGAGAGAGAGAGAGAGCGAGAGAGAGAGAGAGAGACCTGGGATTTACAGGTCCTTCAGATGGGCCCTTAACTGGGAGAACAGAAGAGGCGAGACTGATGGGAGGATAGCAGATGTTTCTCCTGTTACCGAGATGGGAAATCGATAGCCCCACACAGGGCTCATTTTGCCCAGGGCAGAGGTACTTAATCCAATGACCATTGAAAATCATTAGGAGCAAAGTGTGCTCCTCTCAGCGTCTCACGGCGGCCCCATGCCCGTCTCCATGGTGCCTGCACAGGCCCCCTTGCTCATCTACACACAAGTTCTTGTGCGAGGGATTAGCATAACCTACTGGGCCACACACACTCAAACACACACACACACACACACACACACATGCATGCATGCATGAACATACACATACACACACACACACACACACATGGAAACACACACACACACACACACACACACACACACACACAAAGGTGCATACACACCTACCAATGTACAGGTACACACAGCCACTCTCACATATGCACATATGTACTCTCACCCAAAAAACTCTCTCACACACAGAGAAGCGCGTGCACACACACACACACACACACACACACACACACACACACACACACATGTACACGTACACACACACACACACACACACACACACACACACACACACACACATGTACACGTACACACACACACACACACACACACACACACACACACACACACACACACACACACACACACACACACACACACACACACACACACACACACTGTTCTGCATGACTTAGCTGCACCACTTTTCTGCTGTCTGAGAACCTGAAAGCAGCTTTGCTACCAGAGGAAAATTAGCCAATGAGTCTCAATAGCGTGTTTGTGTATAACCTCAATCGCCCTAAATCCAACATCAGGGCATTACTTGAAGATTAAGGAGGCATTTTGAGGCAATAACATTCTAAGTTGTTTATACAACATTTAATATTATTGACATGTACACAACATGTACACGACCGTTTGTGGGTTAGGAAGAGAAAGAGAGAGAGGCAAAGAAAAAAGGAAGAGAGGAAGGGAGAAATGATTATTTTTTAAGTGGTGACGGGAGGAGGTGAAGGCTGAGGAGGAGGTGGAGGCTGAGGAGGAGGAGGAGGTGGAGGAGGAGGAGGAGGTGGAGGAGGAGGAGGCAGTGGGGCCTGGTGGAGACTGTGGAGGTGGAGGCCTGAGGAGGAGGCAGTGGAGGCTGGTGGAGACTGTGGAGGTGGAGGCCTGAGGAGGAGGCAGTGGAGGCTGGTGGAGACTGTGGAGGTGGAGGCCTGAGGAGGCTGTGGTGGAGGGCCTGTCACATGTCTGTTTGTGAACCAGTGACTCCGCTGACAGCACTTGGGTTCGGGGAGAGTCTCCAGAGTTATGCCCTCCACGTGGAACCACCGATGTGTGTGTGCGCGTGTCTTCAAGACATGATTTATCACGCCCGAGTTTGGGCTGTGTTTTATGTGTGTGTGTGTGAGAGAGGGTGCATGTGTGTGTGTGTGTGTGTGTGTGTGTGTGTGTGTGTGTGTGTGTGTGAAAAAGTGGGAAAGAGAGAGAGTCTATGAGATGTCTATTTCTCCACACACCCTACGACCAGAGATTGGGTGTTTGTTGAGGACGACTGGGGAGCGTAGCGGTGATTTGTGGAGGTCCACTGTGGGCGCATAAGCTGACGGGGTGGGTGGTGGGGAACTCCCCTGAGCACACGCTGTTTACAGCAAACGTCAGCGGCCCACCCAGGGAAGACACTTAACACAAGGACAGGAGGGGTCCCCCCTTACATGCTCTTAACAGCCACAATGCAACTGGACTGGCTGTTGGGTGATCTACGACCTATCATCACCAAATGACCCTAAATTTTTCAGTTCCCAGAGATTGGATAATAGGTATGGGGAGATGTCAGCGTCATCGTCTCCATCCTCCTCCTCCCCTTGCTGCGTGTCTCTTGGTAAGATAAGTACTTGCAGATTGTCATACAGACTTGTCCTCAGGGGCGCTGATGTCCAGATGTCTTGAAGGCTTTGTGCAGGAGGGATGAGCTAAAAGGTCATTTGCACGCTGTCCCCCATTCTGCGTCATTAAGCTGATCGAGGACCAATCTGCGAGTGACGTCGTCGTTATTATTTCAACACAGAGAAATGGAAGCCGTGGAGTGATTAAATAAACAACGCTATAAATAGCACACCATCATATGTTAACCTCAGCCCCCCCCCTTCAATCTACAACCCCCCCCCCCCCAGATGACTTTTCTCCTTATTTCCTGTCTCCGTTTAATCCATACCAATCTGCAAGGGTCTGCTGTTACGTAATCCTATACTTATGCTAAATACTGGTGTCTAGTATGAGCAGGGAATTACGGTTAAAAAGTCAGAAAAACCCTTCTCTTCAGCCTCCATCCTTATCCTTTAAACGTCTACTCACTTCTCGTACCAGTCTGCCCGCTGCCTGGTGCATTTGTGAAATTACGCTTAAGACGAGGGAAAAGCATACACACTGTTTATAGTCTACAACTAATCCTATTTGTGTTGCTAGACGTAGTTTCTTATATTGAGAAGAAAAGCTGCTGAATTAAGTACCCTTCGCAGACTTCAGTTAAAGTCCCTGGAATTCGATATAATTTAAGAGGTCAACCTCTGAGGAATTTTTACATGAGGCTTTTGCTTTAAATGGACCTGAAGGAGCTTCAGCCAAAAGACTCAGCTGTTGACCAGTAAAGCCAGATCTAAGCCAACTAACATTTTACTCAACACATGAGCTACACAATTCCATTTTTATCATAAAATTTGCCTAATTCTGCCCTCCGACCAAACCGCATGGATGCTTCCACATCAGCAAAGTGGTACTCACATCCTCCAGTGTCATGCTTGGTTGAAAAGTGGCAATCTCTAAATAATGCCAAATGACTTAATTTTATTTACTGGATTTAAGAGTCTTTCGAAGCATATAAAAAATCAAGTACAGTTAAATGAGAAAAAATTAAGAAAGACAGAAAAAAAATCACAATTACCATGGCACATGGGGTTTCCAGGCACAGGTTCAACAATGCCTATGACCATAGCCTCTGACCTGTGAGGCGCCTCTTTAAACAGACTTGACATGCAGTTTCTAGAGAGTTCTACGGACCAATGACAGGAATGGCTATTCTACGCGTTCAATTACCACTTTTACAATAGACCCCCAATCAGCGACCTCATACGAGATAATTGAAGCCAGTAAGCAGCCATCTCAATGCTCGCTTTTAATTAAAGAGGACTATAAACTACTTCTGGAAAAGGTCAAGCAAGCAGCGCTAATTTAGCACAGGGGGAAAATCTCTTCCCCAGAAAACCAGGGGAGGGTATGAGGAGACAGGATGTGCCAAATAATCACAGTTTCCATCCATCCAGGGAGCTTCTCCCCGACCTCAAATAATATTGAGAGATGGGGGGACGACGACCATGGCTTATCTCAACTTTATTTCCCTACTCAGCACCACACTACCAGGCCACGGCCAGCCTGTCTACACAACTTCCGAATATTCCCAACACATTTTTCCGTAATACTCGGAATCTTCTGATGGAGTTCTATGTTGAGCACAGCAAAGAAAAGCTAACACTAGCAGACACCAGAGACTTCTAATGCATCACGTTGAGCTAACAAGTCCCTGTTAACTTCACCTAAAATACATTCAAAATTGCTGAACAGCGGAGAGTAAAAATATATGCTTGGATTACAGATTTCCTGTCTGTGCTATTTCTTGCTAACCTTGAGCCAAATTAGCTTGGACAGTCGGAATAAAAATGTATTCAGGTGAGGAGGGGAAAAAGAATAACACTACTGTGGAGAGAGAGAGAGAGAGAGAGAGAGAGAGAGAGAGAGAGCGAGAGAGACGGTAAGAGAGAGACGAGAGAAATAAGAGAGAGGGAGTCAGTCACATAAATTATCATTGCACACTGTATCCTCCTTGATAATCCTCCTCTGAATGAGGTAATTATTTCCATTAGAGTGTTTGGCCCATCTGTGAAAAGCTAAACAGTTTTTTTAATGAAAAATGTTTCCTTGGCCCTATTTACAGTGAAAATATTTTCCCCCACATTTGACTTCTCATTTAATGGTCAAAATACATGCAGCGCGCACCGCAAATAACTCTCAAATACTGCAGAGGAAACAGAGTGCACCATTGAGGAAACCTGCACTTCATACTTTGAGGAATTCCACAGGGCAGAGACGAGGAGAGTGAGTGAGAGAGAGAGGCCGAAAAAACATACCCCAGGAGGCGGAGGAGGGGGGAAAAAAGGAGCGAGTGAGCGAACGGAGTGGTGGAGTGACTGCACAGGCAGGAGGTCGACTCAAGAAGCCCTGGAAAATAGGCATATTTCATGCTCAGAACTGTCATGCCACTGTGGACCCAGACACACAAGACCCAGTCTCCCACAAAACCAACAGAGGAGGAGGAGAGGAGGGCCACACGCGCCAGTGTTTTTCTTTCACCTTTCATCACCTCCAGTGGCAGATACACACAACAAAGTTCAGAGCAGAAGGAGGAGGGGGGGGGGGGGGGGGTTAGATGGGGTATCGATGCCGTTTGCCAAAAGCTTGTTCGGAAATCCCTTCTACGATGCCTCCCTAAGCTCGACTGGTAGCGCAAGTCACTGGCATCACTTGGGGTCAGGGATTCAATGATGTCTTTACGAGAGAAAAATACAACTTCCTTCCAAAGACTAAATCCTTTAGGCCTCCAGAACTCGCTCTGGATGCATCAAGAGCATCTGGTCAATAACCAGACACAAATGCGACCTCAGAGAGGAAAGCTGAGACAGTTGCATTGTGAGTGTGAGTGTATTGTGACAATATTGTGGAAAAATGCCAAACACCCAGAAAGACAGACACAGACACACCCACACAGAGTCACACACACACACACACACACACACACACACACACACTTATACACTCACCTCTCCTGCAGTGCCTCATGGACATTTTGCAGCGGCGGGAC
>NW_027468587.1:17102163-17122163 GCF_046254945.1 Alosa pseudoharengus | reverse complement strand
TGGAGTATTATCTCCTCCTTTTCTACCCCTGTATTCCCTCTCTCCCGTTCTCCTCTGCAATTAATGTGAAGGGCAAATGAGGTATCGCTCGACTCAAGGCCAAGTCCAGACTGGTATAGCTCGTACCAGACGGGCCGAGATAAATGGTCGCTTATATACTACGTTCTTTTTTTTTCTGTCCACCCGCGTCGGGGTTTTCGTGTGGTTTTTATGTCAAGTGCACGTTGAGTTGAATCGTCAAAGCGGCAGGGTGATCTAATCCCGAAAGTCTTGTGGGCAGAGCGTGCCTCTCTGCTGTGGTCTGGACGGCACACAAAAAAACAATGAGCAAATTATATCGTGGACGTTCAGTAAGAAGCCGGTGCTCGTTCACATGTGGGCTGCCTGCGTCCGAGCACGCCAGTGCCTTGAGTGCTCGCTTGATTTATATATGTGATTACTTTACCCGCTCTCCCTCTCTCTTCTCCTTGCTCCCTCTCTCTCTCTCTCTCTCTCTCTCTCTCTTTTCTCCTCCAAATACAGTGGTGATTCATTCCCAAAAAGAAAGGGGGACCCAAATTTCCCAGAATCCCACAGAGACCTATCTACTCAATTGGGGGAGTGGGGGTTATCAAGCCCATCGCCAGGTCCTGCTACAGAAAAAAAAAAGGAGTGCCAAGACATGAAAACCAAAGAGATGCGTGGGCCAAGGGCAAGGGCTGTCACCACCAAACAGCACTGTGCAGAGATGCTGGGGGAAAAAATGGGTAACACTTTTCCATCCGTTCAACCCCAAGGTCCTGGCTAAATGAGTGCTGCTGATCTATGCCTGCCTGCCTGCTTGCCTGCTTCTCTTTCGGCATGGCTTTGGCCAGAGGCACATCACACGGTCTGCTTACTCACACCCAACCATGTCATCTGGTTCTGCCACGGCACACGCCAAGCTTTCTGGGTAGGTTTTTTTTCCCCCTGGGGTTCCTCCACGGACACGACAGCTACATCAGCCCCGAGCAGGGGAGGAGAGGAGAGGAGAAGCGGGCATGGGATGGGATGGGCAGGAGAGGAGGCTGGGTGGGTGGGGGGAGGGGGGTATCCGCTGGTGTTCCCGTCAATCATGTGGGAGTAAAATGAACTGAGACGACAGCCATGACAATGTTCCTGGATTGCACCGAGAAAGAGAGAGAAAGTGAGAGAGAGAGAGAGAGAGAGGAGAGAGAGAGAGACTGGCCTGTGTGCTTCTGCCTACATTGAGGATGCCAAAAGCTGCCAGAACCCTGCCAGCACCGTAACAGATGAGCAAACACACCACACAACACACTCCGGCAACGCTCGAACGCATGCAGTACAAACCCAAAGAAGAAAAAAAAAAAAAACCTTTCCATCCATACAAAACATTTTCAGAGCTGAGTTTTATGTAACCGCTGAAAGATTATGGCTAGGTGTGTCCCTCAAACTGTCTGGCAGATCTCTCGTGCTTCTCGTGCTTTTTTTTTTTTTTTTTTTGCGAGGTCCGGAAAAGCACAATGCACAAAGGCCATATAAGCAACTGGGCTGTTTGCAGGTCCCAAATGGGGCTGCTGTGAAAGGAAATGCCCTCAGCAGGGCGGGCAGAGGGGACGGGTTGGCAGAGGCCATGGCACAACGTTATGTAGAGATTCCGGCACGATGCTCCAGCGGTGCTTTGGACAATGGGGCCCTTTTCGTGCGACTCTTGGACCACACAGAATTCCCACGACGCCTTTTAAATTTTTTTTTAAAATGATGAGGCTGTGAAAAGTGCAATATGGAGCACTCCCAGACTCCTGCATCCTTTTGTTGTATTTAATTCAACAAAAGTGGCAAATACGGCAACAATGGGTGTACAGTCACTGTTTTTTTCTTTTTAGCGCCCGCAAGACGCAATAAAAGGGTAAATAAAAAATAAGATGAAAAAATTACGCCTGACAAGGGAGCCCCAAGTGGCACATATACTGGTACTGGACGAGCTGCGATATTTGAACCACACTTGCAGGATATTGGCAGTGGCGAAGCCATCTTTGTAGTGTAGTCTAAAGCATGTTGTACACACTACCAGAGCCAGGGGGTCATTCAGGGACAGCCCTTATCATCTCAGCCCCCTCGCCCATCAACTCTTGTTTTTCGAGAATGAACCGAAAAAGCGAGAGGGAGAGAGAGAGAGAGAGAGAGAAGAGAGAGAAAAGAAACAGTCCAGATTACAGTATACTCCAGTAAAGATTGAAACCAGAGTTTGGACTGGATGTCATACACCCATCCGTGAATGTCAAATCCCCAGGATTTAATGACGCAATTGTTCCTGGCATGGTAAATGGAATGTGCACATTGAAATTGGATGTTTATAATTACGTTATGGGTCCACGTAGCACAGTTTGGGCAGCTCCTACATCCACATAAAGACTTATGGGCCAGGACAGGCAAGGCTGGTGAGCTGATAAGGACCCCGATGACTGTTGTAAAAGTTATGGCTTCTCAAGGCTCTCTGTTAGCTGCTGCTAAGAGCTCAGGGTGCAAACACGGGGTGTGTGCAAGTGTGTGTGTGTGTGTGTGTGTGGGGGGGGGTGAGATGGCGCAGCGTTGTTCGAGCGCCCACTTAATATGTCCGGGAGAGTCATCTGGGGTGGACCGGAGAAGGAAAGAAAAAGGGAGGAGAAGAAGGGTGAGCGGGGAGAGTTAGCGGGGGCTCGGACTTGACACAGCTAAGGGAACGTCTGAACGGTACCAGCTTCGCCATAATTCTTCCCTCCACGCTCACCGTCCTCCGGCGCTCTTATCTCCCCGCTGTTCTCTCCTTCACCCACCATCTGGTTAGTGTCAATGGCGGACGGTCGCTCCCTTTCACTGCGGCTCTTCCGATTTTCTCAGAGGGGACAGGTCTTGGCCAATCCTCCTCTCCACCCCCCCCCCACCCCTGGGATGTGTGAGACTCATGTGTTTGCTGTTGAGCTGCGCCGATGATGTTCACCAGAGACCAACTGGGTTTGGTGCGAGTCAAAACCTGAGGCAAACTCGAGAAGGGTTTCAAAAGGGCCGTCTACCCCGAGAAAAAGCTGATGACAGTGTGTGAACCTGTCTCTCCTCTCTCCTTTCTTTCTTCCTCCTTTCATTTTTCTTCTTCTGCTTCTTCATCTTCTTCACTTCATCTGCAAGGCATTCTAAAATAAGATAAGATCACACAGGCATACCCTGGTGTAATAATAAGCAGCTGCTCCCTAAGTAATTTCAGAGCTGTATATTTTTTTTTAAAGGACATGATAACATGCAGACATAATGAAACGTTCCAGGTGGTTTCTGGATGACTGTGAGAGAGCAAGAGAGTCTCACAGGCAGTAGAGGTGAATGTAGCGTTGCCTTAGCCATTAAAAAGCATTGACCCCACATTTAGCTTGTGTGCTAACTTCCCGATACAAACAACTTTATTACGCCAAAAGAGCGTAATCCATTCGTCGAAAAACGGCATGCGGTGAGTAACTTAAGGAGGAGGAGGGGGTCAAATGCGAAGCTGGATTATGAAGTCATGACTTAAATTGCGATGACATCAAAGTGGGCTTTAGCGCTGAGATCTGATGATACGTGACAACGCTCCGTTTTGTTCTGGGTGAAGCTCTCCCCGAAAGGAACTCAGATTAGCTTGCTGCCCATCACAAGTGCTTAAAATCAAACTTCACCAAGCACAGGAGAGCAGGGCCGAGGATAGCAAACAATTACAATCCATCGGAGAACAAGATGTCTCGTTCCCCCTTGTGTGACTTATGACGATAGGGTGCAGTGTCCTGGGGCACTTCTCTCCGCTCTTTTATTGTGGGTAATGGAGAATAGCGTATGTGAGCGAGGGGGGAAAACCAATGGTTGGGGCGAGGAAATTCAATTGATACCATCAGTTTATTACAAGCCAAGCGTTGGGTTTTGGTCGTTTTTTGTTTCTAGGAGGAGAGTTCCCCGCTCCCACCAAAAAACGTAGCTCTTTCCTACGGTGTTTGATAAAACCAAGCGGACATATTTGTGCGGACATTCGAGAGTGATTGGGCAAGCAAATGGCTGCTGCTTTGAGTGTCTGCAGCCCGTCTGGGTTATTGGGCGTAAAGGTCCTGACATGTTCCTCCAGGGCCTCATTTCTGAGCCGTCTGTCAGGAGTTTGGCTCCCACAGACCAAATGGGTTCAAGTTCCTCTCTGCTTTCACATGAAACATTCAGCCAACACCTCAGGCCCCTTTCTATAAAGCCATAAAGCCAAAATGTCTCCAGCCAGACCCCATGTTAAAATAAGGTTATGGGATGGAGTACCATAGAAGGAGAGGAGAGGGAGATGTTTCCTTAATTGTTTTTCTTCTTTTCTTGTATTACTCCGAAACTCTGAATAAATGTGAGCCCTTTTCCTTGCCCATCTACTGTTTCAATACATATAGTTCAAAAAGAGTGTGATCAAAGAGGTGTTTTAGGATATAAATGCAAAATAATGTGGGAACAATTGTGTGTTGTGTGTGTGTGTGTGGAGGGGGTTAAATAATGAACTTAAGTAACTTTGAGCAAATGGAAAAAACATCTCAGAGCATAAATCTTGGCAGCTCTAGACAACACAGTATTGAAACGGTTCACTGCTGATATTAAGTAGTGTTTTATTTTAATTTTATTATTTTTTTAAATAAAATGAATGATAAGATGGATTGAGGTCCTAAGAATGAGACCATGGATTAGTTTAGTGACAGTCTTGAATCGATTATGGTATTTCAATTGTTCTAATCAGCAGACAATGGATGCCTTGCCCTGCCAATGGATTTGTGCAAGTGCTTTAGAGGAGCTACTTATCTTTCAAAAACAAAAGGGCAGACTCAAATTGTGCACCGGTCTACCTTGGACATTACACAATGGCCTCGGTATCGCTGGCCTCACCAAGTGGCCTCAATTTTGGGGCCCTATTTTTTCACTGCTGCAGTACCTTGTTTCCTCTAATCCCTACACCCTCCATGCTGTATCACTGGGCGGGGAGCCTGACGAATCAGTGGGCCACATCGCTCAAATCCCCAAACACTTAACCCCTGTGCAGGGCCACCACCAATCCACCCACCTGTGCCAAGAGATCAGACACCCCACACCCACATAACCAGTGAGGTGACAAGCGTTTGCTTCTCCAACAATCATAAATTCTGATGGCCATGGTTTACATTATATGGAGCAATGGATAGAGAGAGAAAGAGAGAGAGAGAGAGAGAGAGAGGGAGAGATGGAGAGAGAGAGGGAGAGAGAGAGAGAGAGAGAGGGAGAGAGAGAGCGAGAGAGAGAGAGGGGGGGGGGGGCGCTTACTGGAGCACATGTTGATCTCTGGTGCGCGCACGCCGTAGTATCCCGACGGACAGGCGTGAAGACATTCCCCGTACTGCCGCATCCGCTCCCGCCGCAAGAAGAGGAAGAGTTTGGGTTGACAGTTCATGCACCCATTGTCCTTCGAGCACACCGAACAGCCTTTGCAGATGGGGTACACTCCATAGCTAGCTGCTGCATAGGCAGAAATGGAGGAGAGAGGCAGAGACAGACAGACACACAGACAGAGGAGTATGTTAATAAAACTGCATACATGTGTGACAGAGTGAGTGTGTGTGTGTGTGTGTGTGTGTGTGTGTGTGTGTGTGTGTGTGTGTGTGTGTGTGTATGTGTGTGTGTGGAAAGAAAGCATTATACAGCATTCAACTTAACAGCTCTAGTGCTGCACTGGCTTGAACAAGCAAGCCCTGTAGCATTCCATCAAGGCAGACTTCACAGATTCTGCAAATTGTCATTCATGTAAACTCTGGCTACCCTTCTTGCCTCATATACATCCTTTTGAAATTTGCGAGCAGTGCATTGATTCGATTCAGAGCTTAACTCCTGAATGTTGTATTGAGACAGCCGATGAAAGGCCAAAACCACAGTGACTTTGGGACAGATCGGGTTGCCGGTGAGAGACAACAGAGCCAGTAACAACTACAATGCATGTTTATCTCCCTCTTAAGATGTAGTCCGCGATTTGACTTTGTGAAAAGTTGTTAATATTTGAGTATGCCAGCCAATCACCCCTCCCTTCCATGCTCCCAAAGCACCATGTTGATTGGCTGGGATTGTTTAATACTTGGTCCGAGCCACTATGTTTGTTTCTCATTTAAAATAGCCAAGGCTGTGTATGAACACTGGTGGTTTTTAAGCACAAACTCTGACCAGACAGCTAGAGGACCATGAGGATTATTTTGCTGAATTATTATTACTATTATTATTATTATTATTTTAAGCGATTAGAATTGCGGTCTGCACCTTTAATGTAAACTCCTCTGTGTCCCGTTTACAGGAAAATGTCCTTGGGTGTGCAGTGCACAGCTGCGAATGCGAGACACTGTTATCGATCAGAGCCAAGTTTTAGGTATCACCACCAGAGATAGGGTAACAGCCCCTGACTCCACGACCTACCACAACGCTTCATAAAAAAAGCATCATGCAAGGCAGTGTGGCTTGGGGAGAAGAACATGTTCTTTGCTCAGATGTGGATATATGGCGGGGTATTGCATTTCTTTAACCTTTATAAGGACAATCACAAAAATCTTTGAAAATGTCTGTGAATCTTTATGAATGGATCCTATTGGCATGTCAAACTGAGGCATCTGTCGATTTGATTCAACCTGTTTCTGTAAGAAGCTTCCTTTCAACACAGACTCAGACCAGACACTGGACTGGAGCCACAACATCATGGCCGTTTTCACATGTCAGTGTGAATAAATGTTGAGCTAAAAGTAAAACTAGTATGATCAGGTGGGGAGTTGAAGGGAGAAAGTTCCGAGTTCGATTCGCTAGGTACACACAGGCTTGTTTGGAGCCAAGTGCTGGAGAGTAGATCAGAGAGTGAGACAGAGAGAGCGAACAGGAAGGGAAGATTAAGCGATAGAGAGGGCGCATCACGGCCCGTCTCCATGCCGACACCTCATCGGTCATCCCCTGATGGCTGCCCAGTGTTTCGCTGGGAACCATCCGTCTTCGTCGACTCCTCATCCCTCTCACCATGACAACCAGACGTCTCAGACCTCAAAAACCTTGCAGATGACAGATGAGCATGCTTCGGCTAAAAATCCCCCATTCACATGTACTAAGGCCTACTGCGCGTATCCTCGCAGATTTTTATCATTAGCAGTACAAGCAACAGCAGCCAGTCAAGACAAGATCTAATGTTTCTAATACGAAAGGATTAGGCAGAGTCTTGCACTCACTTTATATCCATATGTGCTTCGGGAGAGAGTGCTCCACACACATGCTGAATGCATCACACCATTTGTCCCAGAACACCCACCTTTAAATAGCAGAGTTAACCCCCGGGGGCATATTTATCACATATCCCTCTCCATATCAAACTATCATCAGGACAAAAGTGCTTTTAGATTCATGCCATGGAACATTTCACATGAGGATAGCGTGCTTCCTTCCACAGTTTCATATTTAGGAGAAAACAGCTTGAAGCTTTTTGCTTGCTTGCCAGAACATTTTAAACTTCTATAAACATGAAGCATTACATATATATCAACAAGAGGCATAGAGATACTGACATACAGGGTATATACGTTGGCGGTAGTTGTGCACACTCTAATTGAGGGTTTTTTGCAAACGATAACAAAAACGGGGGAACTGTTCTTGACAAACATGCTTAGTGTTCCGTGCTGTTAGGCTATTTGTGAGACGGAAATGAAGTAGGCAGATTTTGGGCCTCTCCACACTGCTATATACATAGACGTTTTGTATATAGTCTGGACGTGTTTACAGTAACCTGACATTCACAGCAAATTGGCAAAATCTCCCTCCCAGCCCTACACCCTTCAAACTTGATTGTTATCATCACGCTGAGAGAAGAGGAAACTAGGATTGGCAAGGCCTTATGAGCCGGCACAGAACGTTTCAGCCATCGAGGGGTGGCGGCAGCAGCAGTGAGGGGAGACATATCACACACTCCTATCCCACTTCCTCCATCATTTCTTTTTGGGTGAGTTTCGCACAATGCCGAACCGCAAGCCGCCCCTTCTGTCATCTCTCTCCGACAATTGCTCTCCAGCTACAACCAAATGATTCATTTAACTACAACTGTCAGCGTGAGCTTAAATTACACTTCCACCGTGTCTGATTGCTTCAGGCCACTGATCAATCAATTAGCAAGAGGCAAATTAGCCCCAGCGCAGGGGAGCGTTGCCTCATCGCCTGCCCTGGCAGGCCGCCCTCTCTCGTTTGGGTTGGGCCTCTGCCGGAGACTTGTTTAGCTTGTCGCTAATCAAACCACACGTACGTATGAACCTGAGTCAACAGCGCGCAGCTTTCTAATGCGCTGGCTGCCGCATCCAAGGCCCATGAATGGAAAAAGGAAGCGCACAAGCCTCAGCTGATGGGTAAAACATTTTCGCTTCTTTATTATGAGATGGTGGATGGCGTGGGGGGGGGGGGGTAGACTACGGCTTTCCCAGCACAAACCACAGGCATGTCAAATAGGAGGTTAGGATTCTCTGTGTCTCGGGCGAGAGGGTCCAACTCGGGTCCAGGAGGACCATGGGCTTCCACGTTTTACGGAAACCTTTCCCACCGCCAGCTGATTTATACCTGGGGCGCTTATTTTCAAGCCGTATTTACGTCAATTCGTCAGATGGATCCGATTTTTTAAGCTGAAAAACAGAGTGGTCATGGGCCGTCCAAACCCCTCGTCTACAGGGACTCATCTGTGTCTTAGGCATTACCTTGACCTTTGGGGCACAACGAAGAGCGTGTCAAGTAGTCCTGGTGTTTGTTTCACAGCACCATAAATAAAGCTTCGATACGGTGGTGCGGCCGTCTAGTACAGTGCGTTTGGCACGGGGTAAGAGGACATGCCGCAGACAGGCTTGCCTGCCGCTGGAGGGACTCAGCCTGAACATTGAGACATCTAACAAGAAGCGTCTGCTTGGTGTGTCTGCTGGCCTCTGTGTGCATCCAAGAGCAACTGTGAAAAGACCATGCAGCTCTAATATGTAAACAGCATCCTTGGCCATGATTTGAAGTCACACTAGAGCGGAAGCGATCAAAGCACGTTGGTCTGGAGGAATTTGGGGCTCTCAGTAAATTACTGCGGATAAACCTAATTTAGTGCCGAAGTGTGTTTTTTTCCCTCTCCCCGGTTTGTCTGTATGTGTGTGTGTGTATATATGTGATTCAACACAAAACTGTTGTGCTAAGTTTCTATGGAGTGAGTTATTGCAGCTGGCATATGCTTTTTATCTAACTGATTAAATCAGCCAGCCTCTATTTCAAGACCACGTTTTTCAAGGGACTATTCACTGAGCATTGTGACATTATCGAAGGTTTTTCACATGAATTTGGGATTAAAACTTTTTCTGGGCTTTCTCAGTTCAGATGTGTGAGATTTAAAGTTTGTGTGAATGGATTTTCACGAGCCGTCTCAGCTTTTTGAAGTATTTTTTTTTTTTATCCCGTTCAAGCAAAGAATGCTAAAGACACCCGTTGTAGAAACCCCTCGCTGTGATGCACCCCCTTAGTTTACAGTTCTGACCACAAAATGAATGGTACTTACAACAAAAAAAAACCCACTTCTCAAAAAGTCCCCACTTCTGACAGATATCTAATGATCCCACTATGTCCCAGTTATTTCATTTACAAAGCCAAGCATCTCTTTGAACTCCACTGGGGAAGACACCACAAGGACTTGTAAGTTCAGCAGCATAACTGGCAGACATGGCCAAATATTGCAAATCATTTGGAGTATGACATTTACAATGTATAAGGTGGCTGACACCAACATATTCATTTTGCCACATATAGCTCAAACCACAAGGAGCGACAAGCCTGGTATGTGTCTGTGTCAGAGAGAAAACTCAAAACTGCATAAATTGAATTGAAATAAAAGTGTTCATCTGAGATGTTTTCTGGTCTGTAGTTGTTGTTTTTATATTCTCAATTGCCTTTTTGTGTTTTCCTTTCAAATTAAATAAACATCCTTTTCTGGTATCCCTTTTTTTCAAACTTCAGTCCCTTTATTTCAACTGTAGCTAGCCGTTTTAGTCACGGACTAGTGTCTTGTTACTTGTGTCGTGTACTTTAAAACATATAAGATCGTGCCATCCAACCCACCAAAAACTTCATATCAAATTTCACAGGACCACTTTGGAATGAGGCATTGGTTCATTCAGGTGAGTGCATAGTTTGGTCTTCCATTCATGCGAAACACTGGGCCTCATAACGTGGGGGCATGCAGATGACGGCATGTTTGGACGGTGGCGGTTTCATTCAGAGACTGGGCGGCAGCACCCCCAGCCAGCTTTGTTTTGGGCCCCGCTCAAGACCAATTAGGCCTCTGCTGAGCAGAGAGGCAGGCAGGTCTGCCTCAGGTATGCTTAACAACTCTAAAACTAGCGTGACGGGCGTCGCCTTGTGCTGCCAACAACGTGGGCAGTGGGGAGGTGGGAGTGGGGGTGTGTGGGGGGGTCAGGGTGAGCCAGGCCCTGGCAGCATACCCCCACCCCCCCATACACACACACACACACACACACACTCTGCACGCTCACTCGCACCACATCCACATGACATCATCTCAGGACTCGTTAAAAAACATTCTACCTAAAATTTGCCTATAAAAGTGTCGCTCTGCAACTCATTCCCTTCCCTGTGATCGTTTCATCGTCAGCAATGTGATTATTCCCCGCAGAGCCTGAGCACAAGGTCACTCCCCAGCTCTCACCACACAGTTCACTGGCTCTAATTCTGTGTCAGAGACGATTAGTTAAGCCGTGCTGTTGTTGCAAGAAACAGACCTAAGCGCACGGGGAGAGAGAGACAAGAGTCCCTAGCCGAAGTAAAAGCTACAGAATCCCCAAGTCGTAAAGACGATCTCTATCACCATAATCATCATCATTGTCCTCCTCCAAGTCGTAATGTTCATGGGCCAAACTGCCGATTAATTGCCCATGCAGTTTAGCGGGGGAAATTCTGGTCTCCGCTGTCATTCAGTGGTTGGGTAGTGCTCAGTCTCAGTCCAATCAGGAAGCAATACTGGTCTCAGCATCTCCTTTTCAGGCTTATTGTGTTTAGTATACAATATGCTATACTAACAGCGCTGAGGTCACAAGTTCAAATCCTGATCAACACAAACTCTGAGCACTGAGACAACATATGGCTCCCTTGTATAATTCTCTGGATGCAAAATATGTGTAAACCAAAAGAAACATGCATCGTGGACAAAAACCCCCGTGTGAACAAAGACAACCTTTTCACGAATGCAACACATGCACACACTAAGGGAAACGGTGGAGACAGGCGTGTTGAATGATCAGACATATTTATGTATCGACGCAGCATGCTGTTTGGAGGACAGAGAGGAAACCTCAGCGCTAGTAAGCTACAAACCCGCAGGCTTCTTATGAGGTTCCTCCTCTTTATGTGGCAAGAATTAGGGTTGCCAGCAGAATCATATATGTATACTTTATTCTGTGGCACTGCGGCAATTACGGTCTCCCTTTACCCCTAAATGGCATTCTCAGTTTCCTCAGGGTGGTTTTGAGAGTGTTTTATCGCGCCAGACGCAAACTTTACATTTTTAACCTGCATGCACCTTTTGGGATTTAAGAAGGAAAAAGAGAGAGAGGGAAATGGATAAAAAGGCGGGGAGGGCTAAACAAGGCCAAAAATATTAAGGGCTAGTTTGCTTTTGGAGGGAAACACACACACACACACACACACACACACACACACACAGAGATTGCCACTCATGATGGAAAAGATGTTAAATGGCGAGGTGAGGTCGGAGCAGTGAGAACTTTTTAGTCCATCCATCCATCCATCCCGGCCAGGCCTGAACGGCTCAACACGCCTCTCAATTGTGAGAGTCAGCACATGGAAAACGACATCAAACCACCAGCATTTTACACCCATATCACTTTAGTTTTTTCACGCTTGTGGAAGTCACACTTTGCTCAGAAATAAAAAGCAGAAGTTGGGTGGGGATTTCATGGGGGGGGGGCATGCTTGAGAGGGTGGATTTGGGGGTACAGGCCTCTGCTCTGAAGGCACATTTCTGTTCCAATTTAGCAGAAAATATGTTGGATTCGCCTTTGACTACTTTGCAGCTGGAAACAGTCAGGATTTCGGATCTATGTTTCATTTTTTTTGCCTTTGGTTTACTTTAACAGATCATACTGTAAGCACATGTTTATAATTTAGCACAATCCCACTGCTTATAATGATTTTGTAGCATGTGTCTGCACAAACACATTCGCTCACTGACTTATTAGCTTAGCAAAGAACGTTCCTGTGATACAAGGCCCAGGAGACCCTGCAGGGCGATGATAGATTTGAAGATTGGATCTCGGCACTTAAATAGGTGGATTTGGATGTATAAACATGTACTGGAAGTATGGAAAGCTGGCAACCAGGGGAGACTGCTGGGTGCAGTGCAAAAACCTAACCATGGCTGAGCCTTAGCCTTAGAGGACCTCAGGGAACTCTGATGAACTTCTGTCCAGTTCCAGCATCATTCGGCAAGGATGGATGAAACAGCAGCCTGCGACTCCCACACTCGATTGTTTAGAATTCACTAGATCAGCCACTCGAATGATATGGATGGTTCACATTACCTTACTGCTCTCATACATACTGTGCATTCTTGTAGAAAAACACAAGCATATGGGAGTCGACATAGAAGATCCGAGTGAGTACAGTAGATTCCGGAATCTTGGATGTTTTCCATTTCTGGTTTTATGGCCTAAGTTCTGTCACAACACTTTGCCTCCTGAACTGACAATAACTGCTTTTCTTCACGCTCTTTACATAAACAAAAAACACACCCTTATTACTTGAAAAGAAATCTACAACCTTGTGGCACAGAGCATACTTGACTCACTCCTTGTCTGTGCCACAGATACGTTTGGCTACCACTCCCGTGCCAGGCTGGATCCAGGCATTATTAATACTGCACTTCTCTAGAACCTATGCCAAACGTAAATCGGTGAATAAAGAGAAATCACCCTCGACTCTACATTCTTGTTTTATGAGCGATGGATCGCAGGTCCATCTGCTACACCTGACATGTTCGTCCTGCTGCTGTATTTTTTCTCTTTGCGCTCTCTCTCTCTCTCTCTCTCTACCGATGAGTCACAATCTGGAAAAACTGCCGGATCTTTCCTCCAGCGGGGCATAGGGGGGCTCTCCTCACGGCTCCCACCGGACCCGTATGAGGATTCCAGGTTCAGCCCTCTTCGCCTACGGTGTTGAATGCGTATCCAATCCAATTGGTTTTCCCCATACCACGGAGTTGTTCATGTTCAAGACAGGAATGCTGTCGAGAGTCGTCTCCGGAGATGAAAAATATGCATTTGATGCTAAGGGAACTCTAACTGGGTAACCATGATAAATAGGGTAGGAGGCCTGCTTGGAGGCATTTCTGCAAGTCCTCCATAAACGGATTGCTCTCTGTGTTTCTTGTCTTTTTTGGGACACCTGAGATCTTTGCCTGGAAATCATTTGAGAGGCAGAGTGGTACAACACAGCTAACGCCTGAATACAGAAACAAAAACACAGTGAGCATTTGCAAAGCTGACAGACAACCCATGGAGGAGCTTAGGCCAGCGGTTCGACTAAACCCATGAAAATGGTTTGGGCATTAGGAGAGAGATCAGCGACACAACAGTCTCCCTGTTATCTGAAATCCAAATCTGTAGGCCGATTATAGCATTGCAGTTCTAGCTAACATCTCACTGACTGCTTCACTTCTGCTTCACTTCACAGACATGCACTTCAGGTCTTCCATTGGAACATGCAATGACATCTGAGAAGATTGGCATACTACGATGGCTGTGTCTTGTGGACATAGAAGTGGTGTTGTGCAACAGAGGAAGAGACATGCAGAAAGAGGTGATTGGGTTTTAGGCGCTGACGGTGGAGGGTTACCCTAGAGGGCCTATCAGAGATTCATCACGATGCACTCACACACACTCAGGGCAAACAGGAGCTGATACATACATGTGTTTAATGTTTCTTACCAGCTTTAGGTGTTTTTTTTTTTTTTTTCCTAAGGGGGATTCTGTGCATTGCTTGTCCACTCCTTAAATTCCTTTGCAGCCAGGGAGGGTACACATTTCTCTCCTTTCTTTTCTCTTTTTATAAGCGTATGGTGTGTGTGTGTGTGAGAGAGAGAGAGAGAATAAGGGAGAAAAAAAAAGAGAGAGAGAGAGAGCTGAGAAAAAGAGGAAGGGAGGGGGGGAACCCGAGCAGCACAAATTAGTGCACCTGTTGGTAATTTATCACACATAAACCTCGCACCTAATTTTCACACCTGCGGCTGGATGGGCTGGCACTGCACTGCACTGCACTGCACTGTACTGGTGTTATGGGTTAGGGTTAGTCCCACATGCTGCTCGTGGAAGAGCGGGCCACAAAGGAGCAGAACCCAGCGGGGAGGAACCCGCACATGTAGGGGTCTCAAACACCAACACCAGGTCTCCAGGTCCAGGACCCGGGTTTAGTGAGAGAAAGGTATAGACCTCAATGAATACATTTGGAGTATTCTAAAAAGTAATGAAATAGGTTGATAAAGGATTTTCTTTTTTTATTACTGTAAATGTATAAAGAATTTGTGAAATTCAAGGTCAATTATGTTTGTAGTACTGACAATAAACTGTAAATGTATTTTATTGTACCGTATATAGGCATAGAAATATAGAAAGGCATAGAAACCTTGTGATGTTCGGTAACCCATGGCACACACACACACACACATACGGGCAGATAGAGAGACACAGAGGCAGACTCTCTCTCACACACACACACACACACACAGCAGGGGCTGCTCCTCTAACAGCTCCTTCGCACACCTCTGATCTGAGTAACCCCCCCACCCTCCTCCTCCTCCTGCTCGTACCAGTGAACATGAACCGTGCCACACAGTTCTACCTCATTAACCCCTTAACAAGACACCAGCTCGCACCCCCGCGTGCCCCCACGGCCGGAGGGGAGATCACAAGTGATCCGCGGGGTCAAAAGTGGAGCGCACCGCAGGGGAGTGTCGAGCGAGACACGCTCGGCGCACTCACACATGGTCCCGGCCTGCGGGGGGAGTCGACTTCAAACGGGCCTGGAGCCCGAGACTGTGGCTTCAGTTACACAAACATCCTGGCCCTATCACACGCGAGCCCGTGCGGCAGCACCTCGGCCTGGGCACTGTTTTACATGAAGCTAATTGGCAGTCACTGACTAGCCTAGCGCACAGCACAGCGATCTAACAAGCGTGTGAGTGAGCAAGTAAGTAAGCATCACTTAAGCCCCCCCCCCCCCTTGCACATCTGGGCAACAAGTGGCAAAGCTGGTTCTGAGAGCTATTTTTTCCCACCCTGATATGTTAAGCATTACATTAATTGCTCTGGTAGTTAATACAGTAGTATAATAGTATTAGTAAGGCAGAGAGAAGTAACTGCAGTATGCACAAGAAAGCATATGTCAAAGCAGCCTATGCAAGCCTGTGCATTCAATTATAAATATTTTTTAAAAAAGCAATCTCAACATCTGATCCCCTATCTACTATCGACCTTAACAATGTAGGTCAGTAGGTCTAGCTGGTGTCAATCAAAGCTAACTCAGTTTTCACAAATGAAGCATGCTGACATTTAAACCACATGGAATAAGAGGTCAAGTCAATGGAAACGTCTGATCTGCCAATAATCAGCGCTGTAGGAGGACTCCATTGTACTCTATTGAATCAGCTTCAGCTATGGTGGGTAGACAGGGTGTGCAACACAGGGATTCATTGTCAGCATACAAGGAATGTTTCTGTACAACAGAGTTTTGTCACTAATTTGATTTTAAATAAAAATATATATACCTCATACCACTGTTTTTTCAATAAATTAGATATGCTCAAGAATGTTTTTTAAACCTACCAGATTTGTCTTGATTTAAATCTTATCCTTTCAACACTTTTCTGTGACGTGTGTTTCCATGTCTTATGCCAACCGTATACGCTTATTAAATTCTGAATAACAGAATGAAAGGACCAGAAAACTGACTTAAAATTTTCCTCAAACATTACCCAAAAATATAAACACTTTACCCACAGCACAATTTAATGCCCTAATGTTGTACTTGTTTAAAAGAGAGCACTTGATGCTGATGATAGTATAATCATTGGGGAAAGACAAAGTGAAAAAGAGTATCTCAGCACAACCATATTTAATTGGGTCAAAAGTCAGAAGCATTCATTATGTGAAAGAAGTTGTAAATCCTCGGAAGGGTGTCATGTCCCTGGAACATGGGTGGCGTGAAACCCATATCCTTACAAGGAAGTAGACCCTCAGTCTGCAGGCAGGTAAAAACACGCCAGGGTCCTTACATTACAAACAAGCAACAAACAGGCTTTTATTTAGAGCCCAAGCTTATGATACTATGCCCACCAGGGTACGAGTTACAACAGAGCTATGTGAGTACACTCCTCCCCAATATCTCTGATCTTCACATGCTTACTACCCAGTCATAATCCTGTTTTATCGCTATATCACAATCCCATACAGAAAAAAAAAAAAAAATCTTCCTTAAGAGGTTCTTAATAGCTACTCAGCATGGATCAAATACACACATTATCACCCCAACATACACACACTATCACTTCAAAATAACCAAATAAATACAGTGGGTGAATAGGATTCTTTCTTAGAGGGTATCAGTTCTTACACACATTTAGACCATAACCTGTGTGCAGTCGGTGCCTGACTCTGCTGGTCAAACAACAAGTATGAACCCCGTTCCTCCTATCAGACACGTCATCATGTCACTTCATGTTTAACTCCGACACAAGCTCACATCGGATAAATGACCAGCCGCAGGAAACGTTACCTTAATCTATAATCGTCATCAATAACAATCAACACTTCTGGATCATTTTGACCCTGCTCCCGAAGCATGCTGGCACCAAGGCACAGGCAGGGCTAAACCCATTAGTTCTCCAACTACATATGACCCCCGCCTGCACACACCTATTACTTATGGCTACACGCAGTGACAGATGTTTATGCAGGGCAAGACAGCGTGCTCAGGAGACCTGGAACGGGTTCAAATAAAATAATACGGAGTTAAGGAGAAGTCAGCCAAGATGTAACACAAGTGCATAACTGAAGAAAAAAAAGGGGGTGGAGGAATTTGAAAAATGTTAATGGATTTCTTTTCCTTCGTTTTCTCTCGCGCTCTCTCCCTACCGCAGGCTTGCTTCACTGTCTGGTCCTCCGGCCCAGTTAGCAGAGAGGAGAGAAGAGGGTGCGGGGAAGAGGAGTCCAGTGTGAGAGAGTGAGAGTGTGTGTGTGTGTGTGTGTGTGTGTGTGAGAGAGAGGGAGAGAGAGAGAGAGAGAGAGAGAGAGAGAGAGAGAGAGAGAGAGAGAAAAAGAGACAGTGGGACTAGAGAGACTTGACATTACATACACTGACCACAATTGAGGTTCTCTGTGACAAAACATACTTAGAAAACCCAAGAACCTTAAAAATGGGTTTGAGGCCACATGCATATTAAATCATGACTTGACTTGTGAATTCCCTCACTCAGCATTAAAAAGTATGGCTGACCCGATTACAAAGCACAGCCAGCTCGACGTCTTTCCTCTTCCGTCCTCCCTCACATTTGCTCTTTTAGTCGTGCTTGGCAGGCGGCCAGACTAGAACACCCAAAAGAATAATGCCTTTTTAGTCACTAAAGACAACAGCAGTGACCACAACCGCACAATCACCGCTGATCATTCTCTGAGGTCTCAAGCTCCTCGGGCACCTCCAACGCAGATAGGAGGGAGGGTCTCACTGAACATTACATGGCTGCTTGTCATCAATGACTATGTTTTGCTGTTTTCATTCACCACTCTACAAATGGTTCTGAACATTTCCCCCTGTGTTACTTTACAACGTAATTACCGTCATCTGTCTTTCAACAAAGTCACAAAATAGCTGGATTTATTTGTGAGCACAGTAGAAAAACATGTTAAATGCATCAGACTTCACTTGATAACTGGCTCCTCTCTTTGTGCTCAGAGGATGGCTTTGCCAGCGCACAGAGCGGGGTGGACCCACAAGTGGGTGACCTGCAGAGACCCCTAAACATTGGAGACAAACTCACTTCCTCAGAGCAGGGGGGATTAAGGAAGAGAGGGAGAGAGAGAGAGAGAGAGGGAACCTAAAAGAGGGAGAGTGACAGAGACAGTAGGGGGGAGGAGAGCCAGAGGACTTGAGAAAGACTGAAGGCAAGACCGTGTGAGGGAGAGGGAGAGAGAGAGAGAGAGAGAGAGAGAGAGAGAGAAAGAGAGACAATAAGCTCAGTGCCAGTGCACTCTAATGACTACCATGCATGGGCCTGATTGAAACCACACCAGCACCATCACCAGGGCTTCTGAGTTCCACGAGGCGAGTGGTCTAGCCCTGTCTCTTTCCCAGCCGCCTGGGTGAGCCAGAGACCCTGCATGGAATGGTGGGACTGGGTCACAACACAAGAAGGGAAGGGACAGGACGGGGGGGACGAGGGTTGGGCGGCGGACAGGGTGAGGGGAATGGGCATCTCTGATGAATTGATGGCCTCTGCACTCTCTTTGCCAAATTACAAACGGAGCAGTGCAACGAGACAGTTTACAGCATCTGACCAGCTCACTTCCTCCCCATACCGAAGGCATTGCACGCTGTGCCTTATTTTGATGTGGTGTGTAAGCATAATTAGAGGTCCCATAAAGGAACGAGGAGGAAGAGGGAGGCCTGTCCATCTGTCGAGTGTTAGAGGCTGGTGTGTGTGTGTGTGTGTGTGTGTGGGGGGCGGGGGGGGGGTTGGGGCAATACAGCTCCCGAGATCACAGCAACTCCCACCCCCATCGTTAGCCCAGACCCCCCTAAATCTCCCGGCACTCCTTGTTGTTGTTGCACCCATTTGCGTAGGCGTGGATGTAAATATCCATCAGTTGGCAGGGACGGGCTCCATACGTTTGCCTCTCTCCCGCTGTGTGTGTGTGTGTGTGTGTGTGTGTGTGTGTGTGTGTGTAGGGGGCCTCCAGGGCTCATGTTACAGGGCCTCACAAATCGATCATAAGTAGGTACACAACGGCACGCACAGAGGAAAGACCGGCAGGGAAATAGCAAACAGACAGAAATCAGAGCTTAGTAGAGCTTGCTTTAACACCCTCAAAAAGGGGACCCATTTCAACCTTTTTTTTTTTTTAAACAAATTCAAATTCAGGGAACAGGCTCTCGGATAGGCCCTATTATGTCCTTAAACCTGCCATGGCATCTCAGCCAACAGCCCATTCCCCTGCCTTCACTGTCCCGCTCACTCGATGACTGTTGGCCATGATGGGGTGAGAGTTTAAAGATGGGGCAGTTGGAGGGGGTCACCCTCAGGTCATTCTGGAGGGGGGGGGGGTTGAGAGAGGAGCTAATAACCTGCAACTCCGCAGAAAACATCCCGCTGCAGCTCCAAAAAAGTGTTTCTCCAAAAGCTGGGCATATGTCTGTTAATTAATGACTGCTTGTACTGATGATTGGAAGTCATTATGCTATGCACCTTCTGTGGAATCTGACATTGATCATGGCAAGGTATGCTGTCTCCCTGTAGCCTGGCTTTCAGTGAGTTAAATTTAAAATCAGTTCTATTTCTTATTTGGTCAACTTGCAACCACGCACAGGCAAATTCCTGCTTTCAGCAAGCATTGCGTCCAGTTGCAGAGGGAACCAACACAAACAACCCTCTAACAAAATCTGAACTGGCAGAGGTGCACTGAAGCTTAAAGAGGGAAAAATGAAAAGTCTTAAAATCAGGGGTTAGAACAACAATGGCCGTCGCTCCGACTCTCTCCCTTTCCCCCCCCCCTCCCTATCTCCCTCCCTCCCTCACTCACTCACTCTCAGGGGCTAACCTTACCTGCCAGACCATTGTGTGACTCAGCCTCTTATTTTTAAAACGATTTAAACAATGTTGTTTTATGCACAGCCGCTTGGAAACAAGTCCCACATTCAAATTTTTT
>NW_027468587.1:16959663-17097163 GCF_046254945.1 Alosa pseudoharengus | reverse complement strand
ATTTCAGAGTCCATCAGAGTAACAGGGCTCTCTCTCGCTCTCTCTCTCTCACACACAAACACACACACACACACACACACATACAGTCACACTGCACATGCTTCTTGCATAGAGCATGATAAGTAAAGGAAGGAAGCAAAACGTACAGGCTTGGCTGCTTGCCACCGCATGTTAAATGTAATTTTTGGCTTACATTTGTTTTTACCCAAAACGACAGGAATAGGGATTCCCGCCCCTCACCCATCCAACCACCCTCTTTCGCACCCCCACCTTCCCAAAAGGAAAACCATGTCGGACACCCTATATGACTCATAGGGCTTTAAGCAGGGGTCTACTGTAGTCAGTTGCTGTGATTCAGGGAGCTTTACATAACATGGACTCGACTTACTGGTGTCTCTGGGTTATAAATATAAATTAACCCCCCTGTCCATTAGTCCCTCCCTCTCTCTCTCTGTCACACACACACACACACACTGACAACTCTAACACATATGACTTATATGCACTCTTTTTCAACACACATCTTTATATGTAGTCATTCCTTCACAGTTTCCTAAGCGCCCCCTAAATGTAACTATGGCTCACCTATGCCAGCAAGTTTGATCCCATTAAGAAAATTATGTTATGGAGTAGCTGAGATCACACAATCCTCGTAGAAAAACAGTGGGCCAGAAAACGTATGTGTGTG
The DNA here is from genome assembly GCF_046254945.1 of Alosa pseudoharengus. Taxonomy (NCBI): domain Eukaryota; kingdom Metazoa; phylum Chordata; class Actinopteri; order Clupeiformes; family Clupeidae; genus Alosa; species Alosa pseudoharengus. Next base: position 17,096,475 of record NW_027468587.1, on the reverse strand, counting down.
TGCCAGTACCCTGCAGTGATTGCCTGATTATTTGCAGATGGGTAGGGGTGGGCTTGCTGCCTCTGTGGAGGTTTCCCTTTGGTATAGCATGCATACGGTTGAATGTACAATTGCCTACGCATTAATAATTGACCAAAAAATTACTGATATAAAAGGAGCATCGTGCCGCACTCCAAGGGCACTTCCAACTCGATTCAAAAACGGTGCGTTCTTGCTGTAGCCTATACAGTCCTTTACCGTACAATCAATAGAAGCCCTATATACCTAAGACTATTTCCAACGAGAATCTAGGGTTCAATAATCTCCGTGGCTGAGAGGGATCAGTTGGACTGCAAACACCAGGCGCTGTCTAAATACTTGCTGGTGTGAATCACGGTGCGCTCTACTATTTACTGAAGAGACCTAATCCCCTGCGCTTTCCAAATGGCGATTGTTATGCGTGTTCCAACTGCTCAGAAATCAATCAACGGCTCTGAGATCAATTAAAAGCAGCTTAGGAGATGACGAAGGCCAATTCATATAACAGTGGGAAGGGGGAGGGGGGAGCTAACATCTATTCATGAGGTGACTAACAACCCGTCCCTTATATGCCACACTCCACGGCTGGTGTGAAGCCGCACCGAGAGGTTCTGTCTTCCAGCCCAGGGTTCATTCCACCAAATTAGTGTCATTGTAAGTCCTTTGTTGGAACCAAGCGTCTATAGACATATTTGAGCACGATGATTTCTCAAATGAAGCATTAATTTTAAGGCAAAGTTGCCCCTCAGAAGTTCAGATGAACATGTGACACGTAGGCTAGCCTACGCGCATTCCCATAGTCATCAATCCAAACTTAATTTCCAAACAGAGAAGCTGTCACTGAAGCTTTCTTTTCATCTGTACAATGCTTTGCTGTCAGTGAAATCATATTTGTTTGGCTATCTTTGCAAACCACATATGTAGCCAGCTAAAACAGGTGATTTTAGGTTGCACCTAATGTGTGAATATTGGAGAAAGGAAAAACATGTATGCCTTTTGCAGTGTTAATTAACTTTCTTAACTGAAGTTTACAAACAACCATATCATTCTACAATGACGGACAAATAGCTTAACATGAGAGTTTAACGACAACAATAAAAGTGACTATCAATTAAACTTATTACGGGAAAGGTATTGGGTCGTGTTACAGTTCGCTTAAAGGGCAGCTGGAGAGGTCAGAAGACATGTATGCCATTTGTAAACGTTCCCCGCGACAGCAACGGTATCGATTAGGATATCCGATCTGTCGCTTTACGGCGTCTTTGGTCTTATCGCACCTCCTATTATCATAAGAGGGCATGATATCATCGGCTCACTTTCTAAGCGCATTTACGAGAAATTAATACTAAGGCTCTGACAAGAATTTAACGTCTCTATTATGTTACAAACGATATGTAGGCCCAAGCTATGTTTTTGTTCTATGCAGTGTATTCTGCATTTGCCAATAGCCTATATCTCAGTGTACGACAAAATGCAATCAGTGACAGCCGGTGTTCTGATCATTATTAGCCTAACAATAATAGGCTAATAATAATAATAATAATAATAATAATAATAATAATAATAATAAAAGAAGAAGAAGAAGAACCACAACAACCCAATCATATAATATCTCTTGGCTACTTCTCTAAACGTCCACATGAATGCAACAGTAGTAAGTCATAAATCAGTTTCATCCTAGTGTAGGCTATAAACTGTATTTCACTACATGTTCCTCGTTCAATAGGCTATTTTACTTAATAACCAAGCATTTGGGTTCATGAACACTCTACTCACCGGAGCAATGCCATTTCTAACCCAGGGTGCAGCAGACAAATCTAGTCTCCAAGTCACTGACTTGCAAGTAAAAAATCTTACCTCTTTTGTTACGTCTCCAGCGATGCGACTGCGTCTGACAGTGGCTGTACTCCATACAGTTCAACACGATTAGGGCAAAGGAGAAAAGTCGAAACTGCATCTGGACGGCTGTTGTTCTCCCGACTCAAATCAGAAGTACCGAGGTGCTATGATGGGAGTTCTCCGAATCACTCTTCTAAATCCTCAGACGTGATTTTGTCTTTAAATACACCGTTTTCCTCCCAACAAGGGACCAGGAGTTGAAAACTAGACCAGATCCCAACGGGTCACACATTAGACGAGTAGCGGCATAATTTCTCACCACTGGACAATGTCATTTTATGATGATCGTGGAAATTCTCAATCGAAAGTGTCCTTTTAAGCTGTGGAAAGAAAGATAACACGCTGTTATTCAGGCAGCACACGTTGGTGATACGATCAACGCATGTCTCCGGATAAATAGGTTACTTTATTCAGAGTTACGATTGTTTATTGTATGTAAATGCGTAGAAGTAAACTGACGCTAAAACAATTAACACGTGTGCCCCTTGCTTTTCGCTTTGGCCGACAGAGCTTGGCAATAAATGAATGCAAACCATTAAAATGTTTCTGTAGCTTGTCATAATGTCAACATCTCCGAACGCGCTCAACACATCAGATGCTGCGTGCAAGATTAAACGGTGCGGAGCAAATACCTGCATGAAGAGAAGTAACTGTGCTCACTGTAAAGTAAAGTTAAGTTCCTTCAGAGTGCCAGAGCTGTACTGGAACATAAAACATCACTCTTGGATGATGGTCAAACAGAAACTTTGTCTTAAAACAGCAGAGATCCGTTTGTATCGCAATATTTTGCCCTCTTTGGAAAGACCTCCTTTGAGCAGTACACTCCGGTAAACCTACACATGGAGAAGTTCGCCCCGCTGTAACGTTAACCTACTGAAGCGAGTTCACCAATAGTACATCGTGACTGAAATGTATGCGGAATGCTTTCACGAGTCAGTGTAGATTTCTCTTGATTCTAAGCATCTGCTCCGGTTGAGTTGTAGTGGCAGTAGCCTACTGGTCCTGATGCTTGGGGTTGGTTGCTTTTTCTATATAGCCGCTCCTGTCACGTGGAGCCTTGAGGATCTTGTATGAGTTTGAAGCCCCCTTGGCCAGAGTGGAGATTTTTTTTCGTCTTATTTAGGATTTCGAAGATGACATGCAATTTAGCCGATAGGCTACCACAAAGCGTCCTCAGGGTCCTAGTGCGGTGCACAAATTTAGACACAACTCAATTCTTTCAAATAGCGGCGGGATTTTCCTCAATTCAAATCCAGTTGTCCTATGAAACTCGCTGTCTATACAAGGCAGGGTTAAAGAAAACATACGATTACATCACATATTGGAGTGGGATATGTTTCAGACGGCGGTAAAAGGCACACCTGGTGACATGAACTGTAACTGATATTCACATTTTATTAGGCCTATGAGCTGCATTAGTGGTGTCGTGTAAATGACATGCCTTTAAAGTCTGTCTTTTACAAGGCAACATCGCCATGCAATGTTTAATTTCGAAACAGGCCTTCTTCTTAATGTGGGGAGCCCACCAGAGTAGCCTAGTTTATTTAGCTGTTCCACAGCCTCATTGTTGTAAAACAATATTTGGGACTTTGTGTCAGTAGAGGAATTTTGAAATTACTAATTTTTAATAACGTCTAATAGCTCTGCCATCACATGTTATTAGTGGCCTACAACAGCCTAATTATTGGATTCTGCATTCAGCGCCTACGCGCAACATGGATACATGCTTTGCTTCCCAGGTTTTGCAAAGGTGTAGGTCATAAATCCTAATGGTCTATTGCATTGACCCCTTGCATCCTATAGTAGGCTAGGCTATAGACTACTGTCACGTGGTCAGACATCACGAAAGATAAGGTCATGGTGTCCATGTTGGGGTAATTGGTCCTTCAATAGTAGGCTCTGAACAATGACTCACCAATATTTGAACTTAACGCAAAGTGATAATTCACGCCTTAACTCACCAAACCCATGTGTTGCTGCTGCTCTGTTGTTTTACAGATTGGTTTTCAGACGCCCAATGCGGTACCTCTGTCGACCACTAGGTGTGGCACTTCATCTTTTAGGGTTTTTTTTCCACGCTCATCATAGCCTATCACATGGTCTCGAAGTCTGAATGTGACGTAATATTTCAGTGTGGTCAAAAAATACACTAATAAATCGAGACTGCCACCGTGTAAAAAGTAAGGTGTCGTCATTGTGTAGGCCTAGGCAACAGAGGTCAGGCTCTACGTCAGATAAACGCACCACTGTCCTCATCTCTCTCTGGCAGTTCAGATGAGTCATGATTTAGATTAGATTAAGGGTTCCCCTCAGTAGCAGCCGGTTAAACCAGAGCAGTTCATGTCTAGTTAGGCTATTCAAAATAGTTAGAAATAAATTAAAAATGTTAAATTTAAAATAGGCTCCCAGATAGCAAGGTGACATTGATATGATGTTGATTTTCCATCCAAATCATCATTTTGGTTGAGATTGAAATCTCAATGGTAAATAGACATTGAATCAGCATTACAATCCTGACAAAAACCCGACAGTGCATGAATATCGATAAGAGAGATATCGAAACAACATTGGTTTATAGTTTATGTTGCCATAATCGATAGAGCATCGATACATAGTTCACTAAAAGATATTGAAAAGTCATGGATTTGTGGTTGACTGGGAAATCTTAACGTGGTGATTGAAAAGTAGTGGATTTATAGTTGACCGCGCGACGACGTTTGAACTGTCCAGCAGGAGATCATTTTCAGCAACAGTTCAGTCAGACCAACCGGGTGTTCAGCTCTCTGTCAAGTTCACTCCTCCTTAATGGTAAGCAAGCATTTATTTATCAAACGATAATGTTTTATTGTAAAAGTGTACTACATTAAATTCGGTCATGTTTACAGTCTATGTACATCATACTGTCTGACTTAAAAACTCATTCAAATGCTAGGCTGGCTAAATTTACTTGCTGTTGTCAAATTAATGTTTAGGCTAACTTACGTTATGGCAGTTCATCATAATGTTAGGTTAACGTTACTCGGCAGTCTGATTTATAATTAGGTCCAACTTTTGTTGTCAGTAAGTTACAGTTTATTACTCATGATAATAAAATATGAAGTAGTACTAGGCCTACTGGTAACGTTAGCTTCTAGGCTATACTGTCAAAATTATAGGCTGAAGATGTGCTGCTGGTTAACGTGGAGATTTAGCTCCTGGTGATCATATTTTTGTGAGTTTAATAGGCTAACTTTAGCAATACTGATATAAGTTAACTTTAAGTCATATCTGACTAGACTGCTATCATTAACCGTTCATTGGGCAGCAAAATTGTTCGTGCTGCTAGCAAACACGACATGTTCAATGAGCTTACCCAGCTTGCGAAACTGAATTATTCTAACACTATCTTCAGCCTGGCATTTTGACAGCAAACTCAACAAACATAGAATATATATTCTATGATTATTCTAAAGTTTCAATTATAAGTAGCCTTCAGTTTCAGTTGAACATAGCCTATTTATCTAACACTGTCTATCTCTTTTTCTTCTGTTTCTGTTAGGTGCCACTTCACTCTGCTACTGGATGGTGGAGGGCTGACTGCGAACGGTTGGTCTATGAATGCTATACTGAATGGATGGCAGGGAAGCACAACACACGTGAATTTCTAAATGAAGAAGAGTTAATAAATGCACTTGATTTTCAAACTGATAAGTTGTCAATGGTTATTTATGCACGATTGTGTAGCCTAAACCAGCCATACTAGGCCTAGTCAAATTTATCCTGGCTGTATATAAAGCAGGATGTGAATTTCCCAATATTTTTCCAAATTAAAAGTGGTTTACTGAGGTTTAATATCAATTGAAATACCATTGAAATCACATTGATCTTTAGTTTGGTTGTAATTTCAACGTTGTTTCAATATTCATTTTAATTGAAATACCATTGGAATTCCGTTGATCTGTAGTTGGAATTTCAACATTGCTTCAATATTAATAGAGGGTGCAAAATGTTATATGATCAATGTTGAAGTGCGACGTTGACTCAATGATTTTAACGTTGACAAAATAATGTTGATTTAACATAGATTCAATGAGTAATTGCTATCTGGGCTACACTCTATGCATTTTCTCAATACTCAATGATATATGTCGTCTTTTAGGTTTCATATGAGCTACTGAGCATAATATAGTAAATAAGTAAACTTTACTATACATTACTATAATTTCAACATCTCTTGCCTTTGAGCTACACAACATATTTCTATACAAAATATTTGACATTTTCTAGTTCAGCCTACTCTCTCAAGGTAATCAGCTACATAAGTAGACCTGAGTATATAAAAGTGTACTTACAGGTTGAGAGCAAAACAGGGTTAGATCATAGGTATGTAAGTATAATTTCATCAACTCTTCTTACCTTAGAGAGATCTGGAGACTGTTAAAACCAACCCAGAGATGAACATGTGTAGGGACAAGCCATCTCTCCTACCACATTATATGCTGTGCCATCACAATAAACTGGATTGTTCCCACCTCAATAGGTCACTCTTACAGCAGAGAGCAGGAAAATCTGAGGTGGTATCCATGTCTGCTAATGATCAAACACCAGTTCAAGGGTGTGGGGGGGGGGGAGCATCCACTACAACACAAACACAGACATGACTAGGATTTGAAGGTCCCGACCGAAACCTACTGCTGACCTTTTAGCCCTCGCTTGTTTATTTATTTCTTTTACGCCAAGTGACAGACGTTGTGGTTCGGAGCCACAAGGCGGCCGCAGGCTCTGGACACTGCACTAAAACAACATCTGAACCAGCACTCCTAAAGGTGGATGTGATAATTAAGGGCTCGGAAGGGGCTTTTTGTTTTCCTAATGTGTCATGGCACAGGGAGCGGTAAACCTATCACTTTACCGCCACCACCCCTTTCCCTCCCTCTCCCTCTCTCCCTGTATGCTCTCCATCCTGCAGTTCACTCTCCATCTCAGTCCCTGGGAAAGCAGTAGTGACGTCAGCGTATCAGAAGCTGTCTGGACCAGGTCCTAGAGAGTTATGGCAGCCACAAGCACTTCTCTCTCATCTGGCAAAGACTGGTACCTGTAAACATGACACCTGATTAAAGGAGCCACAAAAGCGCGGTAGGGAGGGGGGGGGGGCAGCAATCTGGAGACCAGACCTGATTAATCTCATCCTTCCCTTCTCCCTGTTTCACTTCATTTCATAAAGTTGGCCGCTCCAACATTCATTCACTGAGAGAAAGCAAGTGAGAGAGAGAGGGAGAGTGAGAACAGGAACATAAAGAAACAAGAGTAAGAGCAACGAAATGATGAAAGACAAACAGCAGAGAAACAGAATGTGGAAAAAAATTGAACGAGAGGCAGAGTAAGAGAGGGATAGAAAAAGATAGGAGACTGATAGAGAAGAGAGGGAGGGAGGAGAGAGAGAGAGAGAGAGAGAGAGGAGCACTTGCAGGACGGCAGTAGGGTGATTGTCTGGTCTGCCTAATGGAGGGTTATGGGTCCCTCATGTCTGAACCCAGGTGGAGATGACAGTCAGAGAGGACGACAGGGGACGGGTCACCACCGTCTACCCTCAACTCCCATAGCGCCTGTGTGAGAGTGAGGGAGGGTGTGTGTGTGTATGAGAGACAAAAACATGTCTATGTGTGACGTTGTGTGTGTTTTGCATGTGTGTGAGAGAAAGAGCGAGAGAAAGAGAGGGAGAGAAAGAGAAGGTCATGTATGTGGCAAGTCTTTGCTTTGTGTAAGCCTGTGTTTGTGTGTGTGTGTGTGTGTGTGTATGCTTGCACTAGCCACAACTCCAGAGGCCACTAAAGCGCAGTAAAAGCATCAGATTAACCAGCCATTCGTCACGATGGGCTCAGGCAGCCATAAGTGGCGTGGCCAAACACCGGCTAGAAGTGTGTGTCTACCTCCACCCCCGCTGCAGTGACTCAGTGTGTGGCTCATCATGTTTAGAAAACTCTGTTCGTTACAAAGGGGAGCGGGACCACTCAGTCTCCAACCTCCATTTGTAATCTACCCAATATAAAACACAGGCACGGGGCGAAAATGAGGTTTTTTAAAAGGGTTGTGCTTTTTTTATTGAAAAACAGATGACAACGTTTTTTTTTTCTTTTTTTAAAAAAGCTTTTGGGCTCCTTTGAAGGCAAAACAGGATGTAGCGGGTGGGAATGCTGTGGAGTAGTGGGACACTTATGATTAATTTTCAGTCCTCATCCTAATAAAATCCAGAATCCTGGCCAGCCCAATTTGGAGTCTGGAAATAGAGAAAACAATAAAAAAAAAACTTGATCAGTCATTATACAATTAAGCATGTCTGTCTATAACAGTCTTACCAGTGAGTTATGTAACCAGTCAATTTAGTACAGGTGAGAGAAGTCAATCCACACTCAAGTATGGTGATATGAAATAAGTAAGACAAAAAAATGGTAATTATGGTAATTCAACTTTGTGAAATTAGCCTGGATGTCACATCTTAGTTTCAGGACAGATCTGTAAAAAACAACACTGGTGTTTATGTGCATCCATCTGCTGGAATTATAGCCTAGATTGTGTTTGTGTGTATGGTTGTGTGTATGGTTGTGTGTGTGTGTGTGTGTGTGTGTGTGTGTGTGTGTGTGTGTCCGTGTTTATGCACCGAGGAGTACTCAAGCTTTAATGGGAGTCGAAACAGCCTATCCAGATGGCAGACAATAAATGCATTACATATAAGTGATTAGTTGCCTGGAGGACAGCAGGACATAATGGGGTTTCTCTGTGAGCGCTTTGGAGCCTCTCTTGCCTAATTACAGAAATTCCTTACTAAAGGCCCCAATGCTTTTTTTTTTTTTAAACCAGGCAGCATTAAGGGGCAGCGCTCTTCCTGCAGATATTCAAACAACTGAGAGGGAGGTAATTGAACACATCAAAAGATGCCTCCTGAACACCCAAGCAATAAAAATAGGGGGCATTTAACATGAACACTGTAATTCTGTGACCTTGGCCACTTGCGTGTGACTGTGTGTGTGTGTGTGTGTGTGTATGTGTGTGTGCACTATCCCATCCGTGTTATGGGATAGTGCACACACACACACACACACACACACACAAACACACACACACACTATTTGTTGGCTTCCCACTTGACTTCTTCCTTACTTCTAAAGGCAAAGGGTAATGCTTGGGGCCCATCTGCAGCTACCCTTATGCATGTGGCTTGTAAGCAGTGCAGCCTGTCAAGATCAAAACAGTGACAAACTGGACCCTGAGCAAAACATCTGGGGGAGACTCCCAAAGGCTGTCCCCTCCTCTTGTCTCTCGAGCGAGGCGGGAGAGAGAGAGAGAGAGCGGGAGAGGGAGAGGGAGAGAGAGCGGGAGAGGGAGAGAGAGAGAGAGAGAGAGAGAGAGAGCGGGAGAGGGAGAGGGAGAGGGAGAGAAAGAGACAACGAGAGACTGTCTTGGTGTTATTTACGCTAGTGAGCTGAGTCATGGGACTCCTGCACCCTTGTCTTCTCTCCTCCACCACCATCACCACCCCCGCCCCCACCTCCTCCTCCTCCTCCTCCTCCTCCTCCTTCACCTCGTCCTCCTCTCCTCTCCTTTTACAGCTTGCTCCAACATCTACCTTGTCATTAGTCCTTTGAAGACGAGCGGGATGATGAAAGCATTGTCTGTGTTAAACTTGCTCTTACTGGTCGATGCCAGGCAAAGACGGCTCGGGATTGTGGTGGAGCGGAGAGTGTGTGTGTGTGCGTGTGTGTGCGTGTGTGTGTATGTGTATGTGTGCTGGGGCTGTTTGGCATTCCTCGGGGGTTTGCTCTGTGGACCTGGCTGTGTGTGTGCCGTGTGAGTAAACTACAGGGCACGCAGCCAAGCCGATGAGATCAGACAGATAAGGGGGATGGATGTGCTTGCCTCATTTCGGTGGCTGTGACTGATCTTCTTCTCGATGTTCATGGCCAGCATCTGGCTGCGGAAGGACAGAGACTTGGTCTTCTCGATCACCTGCTGGTAGGGGGACACCGCGTTGTTGCCCATCACCACGTGGCCCTGCCACAGAGAATATAACAAGGTATTTACCAGCAGACATCAATGAAGTACATCTTGTCCTGTCCTAATTCATTGTAGCCTACTGTATTGTAGCATTATGCATTCACACATACAGTTGCAGTGTGTTGGCTAAACCTCACTTTACAATACAAACCTTATATACTGTCTTCATCACTCTCCCACACACACACACACACACACACACACACACACACACACACACACACACACACACACACACACACACAACACACGCGCACATGCACACACACACACACTACTGACACTAGGTAAGCGTGTGCCCTCATGTTTGTCCTCACCCACATAGTAACCATGGGCCCTTTCACAACACATGGTCAGAAAAATCTGTGGCTTCAAACAAACGGCAGGTAATTCTATGTCATTGGGTTGGAGCACGGGGTGTGTGAGATTTGTAGATTACAGAGGGCCGGTGGCGGTCTCTGGGAGTGTCGTGACACTCCGTCCTGCTCTGGAGCGGCGGGTGAGCGCGGTGACGGGCCCTAAGGCTCCCGCGGAGGCGGCAGCGGCAGCAGACGTGAATCGAGAGACGTTTCCCTTTTATCATGACATCAGGACACAAATCACCCTGACAAAAAGGCTTTGAAATGGACTATTGCAATTACAAGCTACCAACATCAATAACCTGCGGGAAGCGAGAGAAAGGGAGAGAGAGAGAGAGAGAGAGAGAGAGACAGAATGGGCAGAGAGTGGGAAAAGCAAAGTGTGCAGTGGAGAGCAACAAGAGAGGACCAAGAGATTAAGAGATGGAGAGAAGGGTGGGGGGGAAGGAAAAAATGAGCAGGAAAGAAAGTCATGAGAGAAAACGAGAGAAAGAGAGAAAATGAGAGAGAGAGAGAGTGCAGCAGAGAGAGAGAGGAAGGAGAAAGAATGCAAGAAATGGAGAACGAGTGTGGGAGAGTGCGAGCGTGAGCGGGCACAAGGGCCGAGAGAACAAGAGGGCGACAGAGAAAAGGGAGCCCACGTACCAGTTTGGAGTCGATTTTGGCGTCCAGTCTAGCATTGCGGATAAGGTTGACGATCCATCTCTCGGCCTCCTCAGGGGTCATGTTCAGCTTGTCTGCCAGCATACTGAGAGGGGTGCAAGCACGCACACACACACACACACAGACACACGCACATACACACACACGCACACACACACACACACACACACACACACAGAAAGAGCCAGCTCTCATTAGACCTCCTGGGAGAGAGGGGGTATATGTGGCACTCAGCTATGGGAAAATGAACTGGAGCTCACATAAAACCAGCTACGGTTGTTTGAAGGGAATCAATCATGTGCATCTTCAAGAACCTATCTGTTTTGTTCTATTTTGCTTCATTCTTTCCCCTTTTTCATAGACGTCTCTTTTGAACACAGGTCTTTATTTCCATTCAGTTCTCATGCAACAGAACAGGATGTTATTACATGTTTGATTAAGATTTTATAAACATGCTTCAATTCAGGCAATCTTGGGAGAGTACATTTAAGATGAAAAAGTATGACCTCTAGACTAGAGAAAACAAGCGCCCGGATAAGTGGCGATGATACAATTCCAAACCACGCCTTGGCATTTTTAATGCTTTTCAGAAAGGTGGCATAATGGCTCGGGTGGCATAATGTGCCTATGAAAATGAGATCGCTGATGAATGCAAATGCCCAAAGAGGCCCATTTAAGGATGACATCAACGGGGAGAAATGGAAGAAGACGCAGACAGGGAGCATGCTCCAACAGAATGTTTTCGACAGGTGTGGGGACAAGTGCCCCCGGCGGAGACTCTGCCAGAGGTAAGCGCGAGAGAGAGAGAGTGGGCAAAAAACCAAAGTCCCTCAAATATTGTCCCCTTGGATTCGTTGGTCGTTTTTTTTTTTGAGGCAGCAGGTCTTGCTGTCCTTCAATTCCCCCCCTTCCCCATCATTCCCCCGGGGGGCCCTTGCTACCGTCTCCCAAATGAAAAGCAGGTTTGCTGGCCAGGCCCTTTGATGGTGCAGGACAGCGATGTGTCACGGGACAGCAGGGGGTCTGCTCTGGGGGTGAGGGGCGGGGTGGGCTAGAGGGGTGAGCAGTAGCTCTTTGATCATAAGAGGTTTCCAGTGGGGCTTGTGGCTTTGCCCCGTAGCCCTTAAGTCAGCGTCACGTCCCACTCACTCCTAACTAAATCCCCACTTCCACCCTCATGTCCTCGACATTTCCTGCTGCCACAGCTTGCAAGGCAGAGGCCTCCTGATTCCTCTCTTTCTTTCCCCACAAGCCCTTCCCCCATTAGCACTCCTGTGCACTACACTGAGTAATGTTATAGTCTAGCTGACCCAGAGAGGAGGGTGACATCGGTACAGCACCATTGACCTAATGGCATTTTATGTCTCGTTTCCACTCGTACGTTATCCGCAAATCAAATAAGTATTTCTTTGTTGTCTGGGTTAATGAACCTATGATCTTGGTATTGCTGCCGTCACGTTTAATTGGCTGAAATGCGGCCTTTCCATCAATGCTCAATTTCACACAGTCTCCCATAAAGTCAGAGTAAAAGGCTGCAAAAACGGATGCGACACATAGGTAGTTGTAGTAAATGCCTCCTCAAAATTGCTGCAGAATGTCAAAAGTGGTCAGTGTTGCCGTTACTCTTGCCCGGGCTCCACTTCTTTGGATGGAGGAGCACTGAGGGAGAAGGAGAGGGAGAGGGAGAGAGAGAGAGAGAGAGAAAGAGAGGGAGCCCAGGAGTGCCAGGGCTCATTCCCCCAACCTGACGCACCTCGACCAGAGCCCAGCTCCTCCGTCACTCCCCTTAATGCCTTTCCCCCCATTAGCCTGTTTGTAAAATGGGCTCATTTGAGATAATGTTTGCCTTACCTCAGACCCTGACAGACAAATACGCTCTCTTACTCTCGGGCCAACAACTAAATGCATACACACAAACCAAAGTACGCACAAACACACACACACACACACACACACAAAGAAAAAGACAAGTTAAGAGGGGTCAAATGACATCAGCGTCTGGTAGCAGACTAAGGCACAGGAGAAAAAAAAACAAAATACCCTACCAACCACCTACAAGACAACACAAATAAGTGGCATTACATCAGAATAAGCCTTCTGAACTGACACTGCCTCAGGCCGTAGGTGTGATCGAGATAAAACGCTGGCGGTGTGCGCTGGCACACTCCTGGAACGTGAGGTAAGATGAGCAACACAGACTCCCCTGCCTGTCGCACCCCTCACGCCCAATCTTCTTCTTGCCTGACAGCTGATTACACACAGCACTGCCATGGGCTCTGCAGCCATGACGGACCTATGCCAGGTGGTGAATAACGCTCAGCCTAAACTAATAGAGGGTGGGCCAGGGAGTGACTTTTACACGGAAAAACATGACAAAACGAATTATTTCTAGCTGACTAGTAAATAGGCAATAAAAAAGCCAAACATTTCATATCTTGAATTAAAACCAATAAACAATTTCTTGCTTTGACCATGTCATAAGTCATTTATGACATGGTCAAAGCAAGAAATTGTTTGACCCAACTCTTGAATGCATTAAGTTGTTAAGATTAGCTGATTAGTTCGTGATGGCCAACACGTGCTGGTTGGTTATCTGGCTGCAAGTGACAGGTCTGGGGTGGGAGACAGTGTGTCAGCAGTGGGGGATCAGGCTACACAACAGATCGCAAACAGGTGCCAGCATGGCGTCTCACAACCGTATCCAGTGTCTGCATAATGCATGGGCTGGGACTCAGAGGGGAGGGGAGGGGGAGAGAAAACGTGGGGATACAACTGCTGCAGTCGTATGGCCTAACCACCTCCCGCCCTTTATTAAGAAGTTGACTGAGATGACTGATGACACGTCAGCAGCGCCAGAGATTCCGACGTTAGAATATACTAAGTGCAGAAGTAGCCCTCATGGGTGGTACATGACAGTCAAGCGGGGGGCTTAGGAGACTGGATCTACACAAACACGCTCCTGCTCCCCCGACAAGGGAAGTACCCCATAAACTCAATTACTTCGACTGCCGTACCACATTGCATGACCCTAGAGCAACCATTGATAGGAGGCCACCCCACCTCACCCTGTGAACACAGATCTAAGATAGACATGTATGCACACAAATCTCTACAGACCAGCAAAATTCTCAGTCTTGTTGTCTGACCAAAGCTTTGACCAAGAAGGTAAGATTTGACAAGAGGGGAAAAGACAGAACAATTAGATCAGGGGTAGTGGTTCAGGAGGCAGGGAGCCTGGAGGGCCCTGAACCATGAACGTGGGTCAGCTTTGAGCCCTGGGGTCTCCTGGTGCGGTCCCATTTCATGAGACTCCAAACTCAGATTCTCATGGGAGCAGGGCCTGGTGTCAGGGATCGCTTTGGCATTGACCCCTTTTGGTCACACAGACTCCACCGCCACCGATTTTATCCATTGCCGATTTTCGGGCCAGTGGGAGGCCGTGTCCTTACACTTCACACTGACTAAAGGGAGAGTAGAGGAGGGTGCTTGGGAAAAAAAAAAAAAAAACCAAGAGCATCGTTAAACACTTCCATATGAAGGCATTAAGAAATTACAGGCCATTTGGAGCGACCCCTGCTTTTCGGCTTGGGGTGAAACAGAATTTTTTTTGAGAAAACCGAAATGCCCGTGCGGTTGCCTTAATGACTCAATTGAGATTTGGAAAGACCCACTTGTCTCTCCTTTTTTCTTGCATTAAATGCAAGATTTTCTTTTTTTTCTTCTCAGAAATATCAGTTAACTTGACATAATTGTGGAGTAGGAAGGAAGATGGCCTCCTCTCCTCAAGTTCAAATCAATGTTTCCCAGAAGCATCGGCCAGCGTCGTCTTCCAAGATACACCTCTTCCGACAGAGTCAACATCAGAGAGAAGCTTTGCAGTTCAGCAGGACTTCTGGAAGCTCACCATCATTAACACAAGGGATAGGAGGTGAAAACAGGACGAAACATTGGCTGCCATGATCTCGGAATTTAATTTTATATATTCTTTTCGGCAAAAAAATTATACTGTGAGGGATTTCATGAGTCTAGACAAAAGTAGATATGTGGATGCAATTACCATCCATAAGCTCAAATCATCGGCTCATATTTCCAATGGCTCCTTTTTTACGTAGGCCTTTATGCATAAAATAACTCAATTATTCCTGTTTTTGGTCTACTTTTGGCCAGTGCCTTGGGCAGAAACAAGCTAAATATCTGCAAAGCCCTCATGGCCAACAGCTGTAAAAATCTGCTCATTAAAGCACCAGCTTCAGATTCATTTGCGTCCACGCTTGGGAGTGGAGAGGTCCTGTGTAACAGACTAATGACTGAATACCATTTTATCAAGAGTTGAAATCTGTAACCATCATGATGTTATTCCCCCATGAAAATTCCTGACAGTGCATCCATGTATTAAAAACAACAAAACAATATGTAAAAAAAGGAACAGTAAAAGAAAAAAAAAACAGAAACAATCACAATTCAACTTCCTAGTTCAGTGTTACCACTAACCTTTGTGGTCTTTAACAAGTAAATGGATCCAATTGCAGCAGGGCTGCCAAAAGGAACCAGGCCTCTTAATCAATTCCAGACTATCTGCAATGGGAGATTTCATCGGTGCCTGATCATATTCCATGGTTCAACCTTGACTACAGACCTTCCTCTGCTTTGTAAAAATTCAAGCAGAAACACTGGGAGCAATTACTTACTTCTGCAACAAAAATGATAAAGCCATTTGGCATCGCAATTAAGGGCTGGAAGCAATGGCTGCCATGTGAGATCTTACGTCGGGCAATTTGTTGAGTCTAACCAACCCGCCAAATCATCTCCATCACTCAAAAGAAGACTTTTCAAAAACATTTAACCTGGCAAAACATTATCTCAGTAGGGGCATATATCTTCCACCAGTTTGTCATATTTTTTTTATTATTCATAAACATGCGCCAAACTTGGGAGAGCATGGCTGTGTGTGTGTGTGTGTGTGAGTGAGTGCATGCGTGCGTGCATGTGTGTGTGTGTACGTGCATGAGTGCGTGCGTGTATACGCAAGCTTTTGCGCCCACAAGTGTCGCCTGGCAGCCAACCCTGCTCCACCACACCCCAGAGGGTTTTAACAGGATGTCATAAACCTCCCAACCTAAAGGTGGATGCAACCTGTTAGCGTAGTGCTGGGCAGCCTCTTGACAAGTGTTCTGTGTGTGTGCGCCTCCCCTTGTACTGACAGACACAGGGTTTGGGAGAGAAAAAAAAGAAGCAGAACGTGGGACGGATGCTTAGATACTACTAGTTATGAAAGCTCATTTTGAACAGGCAGGAGTGCATCACTGTTATGGGGCTCAGCATGCCGTCTATGGGAAGGAGGAGGGGGAGGCTGGGCCGGGGGATTTGGGGGCAGGGTGGGGGCTAGATGAGTGGAGGTAATGGGAACCAGGCAGAGAAAAACCAATGGCCCACACATCCCCCTCGCCTAGACTTAACCCCCCCCCCCCCCCCCACCCCTCACTCCACCACACCATACCCAACCCACAATCTCCCACTCCACCAATGGAAAAACCTGGGGACTGGAACGAACGATCGCGTGTATTCTCTGGGAACCTGCAAGGCCTAAAGGCAGCCATAAAAAAGCACCAATAAAAAGAAAAAGAGGCTAACTGCAGAAAAGTAGCAGTTAAACACCTGCCACACTCCGCAAAACGCAGCAGCGATGACGACGGCAGAGGGACAATGACATAGATGTCGTAACAATCTGTGACTAAGAGGCCCAGCAAAGATCATGAAAAGCACCAAACATCCAACACTGTTCTAACAAAATCTCGGGCTCTCGCCAATACCTCTAATCTCCTTTAATTGCGCTCAATTACGGCAATATTTTATCTCCCAAGGGGATTAGAGTAATTAGCATTGGAGAAAAACCTCTTGGTTTTGGGGTGACTCCAAGGTAATTTTCCCCAGCGAAGATGCGACAGGACAGAACAAATACGAGCAAATGACTGCTGTTGTGGGGGAGGGAGGGCTCGGGGGGGTGAACCCTTTCAATTATTTTTACTGGCAAAACACTCTATTCCAGACCATGAAAGAGTGAGAGAGAGAGAGAGAGAGAGAGAGAAAGACACAGAGAGGGCAAGAACTTTTCAGGTGGTCTTAAAAACTCCTGGGTGCCTAATTCTGAGAAACGACCTTGAAAGGCTCCTAAAACGTAATCCTTCAGATGTCCTAAGAAACAGATGACTGTATGTGCCTCAGATGACTGCTCTCAGAGTCCAGGGGCGCGCCTGTGTGTGTGTGTGTGTGTGTGTGTGTGTGTGTGCTTTAGTGGGGCTAGACACTGATTCTTATCTTAAAGGTGTATGTATATATGCATGCACTGGGACAAAACCACAGGGTCAGGGTTTAGAGGGTAAGCATCTAAGTTGGCATCCACTATCTATAAAAATGGCATCCGACAGGTTTGGCCATTTTCACAAAAATGCCAATTAGGTGCCACATTAGAGATGGCCACAAATGATGTAATCTATGTGGCTTGACTGATCCTGCCAGTTTGTAAACTGCCCGCTCAGCTCACCCACCAATCCACACACAACATACTTTTGTGTGCACAAGTAATGTAGCACCAGATTGGTTTGTTGCTGGAAGTGAGCACCTGTCAGCCGCCATTTTTAGAGATGACGGTTGGCAATTATTATATTTTTGTCTGAAGTAGCTAGCCTAGTATCGACCACTGAAATGAATAAGGGTAGCGCTCCCTCATGCTCTCCAGTTCCCTCTCCACAAAACCTTATTTTCCACAATTTTTTTTACAAAATAATAAACTGTCCAGCATATCTGAAAAATTTGCAGCCACATGTCTGGCACTGCATGTCTTCCAGCATTTGTTGGATTTTCAGACTGCACTGCATATTTGTATGTGGCCAATTTGAGCCCACCCATACACATAATCACCATAGTGACAGAAGACAGATATCAGTAAGCCTCAAAATGATCACTATTCAAGATCAACTCTCTGGCAGTCATTAGAATGTCAGTAGTAATGGCAACAATTGCCTTCTTAAGTTCTATTAAGTTGTAATATCTGCACAATATTCAAAAAGGAGCAGTGCCAAAAAGCAAGTGCATTTTGATTCACATGAGAAGAGCCTCTTTCAACTACATATCCATGTGGTAATATCACACTATAAGTAAGATAATAGCTTATCAGGTATTCCAAGGTCTTAGTCTTAGTTTCTTTTTCCTTCTTTTTAATTTGCCTCATCCATTATTTTATGTATATATTGGTACGCTTAAGCAGCTGCACATATGTAACTTTCCACTATTTTCACTCTCTGAGTTTAAGGCTTTCAAGCCTTCAACACTGAAGGCTGTGGCCTTTCGCTGAGTTCCCTGGAAAACTTCACTTTGAGGTGAACAGTCCAGCCCATTCATGCACTGTTTCTCAGTTGTCACTCTGACATTTGCCATTTCTTTCACAAAATTACAGGGACAGGGGTAGCCCTCTCTCTGAGCTCGAATGTCAGTCTTACCTGATGCTAATACACTGATGGATTCGACAGAAAGTCTCAAAGATGAACAGACGCGCATTCTCAATGAAGTCCTCCAGGCAAGCCACCAAAAAGAAGTCATTGACCAACACCTAGGGGAAAAAAAACAAAAAACATGACATGACATGACATGAGAAGCATTGACACAACAGACGACATTATGATGTTGGAGAGGTTGCTCTTGGGAATTTTGTGAAAGAGAGAGAGAGAGAAAACAGCTGTTATATAAAAGTCAGAAGAGAGGTTACCAGGAGTTGAGAGTTAAACAAGGACAGTGGAGTTGAAAAGTTGAAATTTCCAGTAATGTCATTATTATAATCACAAATTTGCATCTTGACTGAGTGGTTTATGGAAAACCCAATGACACAAAAAAGTACATAATAATACCTCACACAAAAGGTATTGCCACTGTGTCTATTTCAAATGATTCAACTGTGGGAAACTACAAAACTGCAACCCTTTCAAAAAGAGGAAAAAACATCCTGCACACAAAAATAATAATCATCAATTACGTACGATAGATAAAAGTAGAAAGGAACATGTAGGCCATTTTTTTTGCCACATTCAAACTTCCGAAGTGGTTTACTTTGGCATGTGTTCAAAACGAGAAAACCCTCTATCTAGACAAAAAAAAAAGAGAGAGAGGGGGGAGAGTGGTGGGGTGAAAAGATCCGGGGCCATTCCTGGTTTTCAAAAAAATCAGCCGCAAATCTTGGAATTCCGCAAGCTCCACATGAAATGCAGGCTGGAGCGCCGTCAGCCACTGAAGTGACCGCAGTGGCTGTGACTTATCGCCACTCATCTAGCCCACTGCCACAGGGCCTGCAGTGCTGCGCAGGGGATGCCATCAAGACGAGTGGAGAAGAAGGAGGGGGTGGCGGGACTCGTTCACACACTGTTTATGTCACTCCTTGCGGCACACTGCGCAAAGACAAAGCTCCAATCAGAGGTTTTATTGTAAACATACACAGAACTCAACCGAAACATAAGAACACATACTGAGAGAAACAAAACATATACACGTTCACACACTCACACTTAAACACTGAATTTGACCACATGCACAAAGAAACTCATTCTCATTCGACTGGCACAAAACAAGCTACAGGCTACAGAAGTGCATAACTTTCTTTCCATCTCATTCTCCATCAGAACTTCGGTCATTCTCCCAGGTTCCCGGTTCAGCTGAACATTACGCAGCTACTTTCAGCTGGCTTCAGAAGGCTGCTATCTCTCTAGTTCTGCTTCAGAAAACACCAAACTGCATGGCACGATCAGGCCGCCCACATTTCAACCATGACTACGCTAATCTCTCAGGCCAGATAAAGTCAAACAGTTAAGTGCCATAATAGCAGTCATCTGGGGAGGGGACTTAAAGAGACACAAAAAGAAAGTTGGCTACCAGAAGCCCTCCCTCCTCCCCCCCCCCCCCCCCCCCCCCCCAAAAAAAGCCTTTTATACTTTATCTTGAAAGAGCCATCTCCCTATTTTACCCTCTCATTTCCCACATAAACAAGATTTTGTGGAGAACGAGGAAAATAAGGAAACACTCCTTCATATGGCAACAGCAGAACAAAGACTGACAGATGGGGAAAGACATGCAACCGGTCTTAATGACGGCATAGTGGTTGCAGCGACTGTGCATTCCTTGTAGAAGAAACCAGCTGCAGTGTCCCACAGGCACTGCGCTTATCGGAGGGCATAGCAGAACCTTTCCCGACTGCTGAGGACTTTACGGAGATATACAAGATAGCCAAGCCATGCATTCACACTCAAGGCCATTTGTAACAGAGGCCTTCTTCTTCGAGGGTTGAACCATTTGCTCCCGGGGCCACGTGATGAGGTGATTACGATATGCTAGGCCCGAGGGGACTCGCGGGGCGCAACTACTAACTTGTCGGTAAAAGCACCTGTTCAACTGACGTCACACGTTACGACTACGTGTTATTCAGAGGCCAGATGTGTGGAGCAGGGATGATGGGAACCAGCTCATGCCAAGGTGTTTGGGTGTTCATAGCATAAAGACAGGAAAGCGTGGGAGGGTTGGGTGGAGGAAGGTGTTCCTCTACTGATGCTGTGGATGAAGCTTCGCATGCCGAAACGATTGTGTAGAGTTATAGTAGAAATACCTTTCTTTAAAGGCCAACATTAAGCAAAGTGAAGAAAACAAACCAACCAACTGCGCAGTGGTGTGCAAAAGCATAATATACCCCCCCACCCCCTCCCCATCTCATTTGTTAGAGGCTGTTTGGTAAAGGCTGCAGGCTTCCCCTATGAGTATATAAAGACTTGAGCAAACTGGGACCCTCAACAAACCGCTGACATGATTTATAAACATTTACTTCGGCAAGAGGGAGCAGCATTTGATCAGGGCAGCTGGCTTTCATTTCAAACGTTTATCGTTGAGGAGCACGGATGTCAAAAAGAGAGAGAGGAAAAAAAAAAAAAAACAGAAGTAGGAACCAGAGTCACTCTGCAAAGTTTTGGGGTCTTTCATGTCTCCAAGCAGGTTCAAATGGGCAAATCATTAGGGGTAATCTCACCAGCGTTCCCGCAAGCGGGGCGGATTCCTCTGAGGGAGCGGTGGGAACACTCGTTAACACACCTGTGAGGAGTGCCCCAGAGCTCGGGGCCGCCTTGTTATGGCTCTGCCTCATTAAGACCTCATGGTTGTGTCGTGCGACAAACCAAAGATGGCTCTCATTACGTACTGACATTACAAAATGGGAGGGAGAGAGAGAGAGAGAGAGAGAGAGAGAGAGGCAAATGACGGAGGATGAAAAAGGACTTAAAAAAAATAGATTTTACTTATGAACACTGGCTTAACATTACTTAACTTCTGGCCAAATAAAAAATGACCACGTAAGTGTACAAATGTACAAAATATCAAATAATTGACTTCATTATCAAATGAATGCGTCCCATGCTTTGGCAGTAGGTTTTAGGGGGTTGGAGGGCAGCCATACAACAGCTGTGCAGTGAGGGCAGCAGCAGCAGCCCTTACCAGTGGCTATTCGAAAGAGGCAGCCGAGTTCCACCGAAGCCGAGCCGAGGCTGTGCTTCCTGTGACTCAGGGGCTTTTGGGATGTGCCTCTGTGAGCGCTGCTAATTGAAACGCATTTACTTCACCCAGGAATTCCCCCTAGGACATGTTTTTTTTCTTCTTTTTAAGGCTTCTGTCACAAAACGTCAACTTCTAAACACTTCCACATTTTAAGTGACGCTTTAATGGGGAAAAAAAGCTAACAAATAAATAAGTTGCAGCTACGTTTGCACAGCACTTAGAGTCACCCTCGAACAGCAAACAAATTTATGATGGTCTGTAATGTTTTCCAGGGTTAAGATGGCATGGCGCAATATGCGCAGCTGTGCCAATCGCGTCTCTTACCCCAGAAGCTCACAGTCAACCTGTCAGGGGGCTGACAACCATCTGAGAGGATGCACAAACAATACTAATTACAATCAGCATAAGAGACGAACCAAAAGCAACAAACTCCTGCAAACATTTAAGCTCAACTAATTTGCTTTTGTCCCCCTCCCAGTCCCATTCATGTCAGAAGAATATCCAAAATATATTTCATCTTTCGTTTTAATGAATGAAGAAAAGGAAAGAATGAATGAATGACCGTAGAGATCAGATTCAACCATGTTTGTTTGACTAAGCAGCCGTCTTTCCTATGCTGAGCTATCGCTCTGCTTGTGCTGGGACCACTGCGTGTTTGGAACCGTCGGTGATGTGCCAATGACTGACAGCGAGGAGGAAGCCGGGGCCGGACGGTGGTGGGAAACCCCCCGGTAGAGGTGATCGCATGGCGAGCCATTACAAACTCAGGAGAGGAAGAGAGGTCTCCAGTCTCGGGCGCGGTGCCTGCGACCACAGATGTTCCGGTTGGGCCTCCGAAAACAAAAAAAAACAACCAACCCAGAGCGTCTGTCTGAGTGGCTCAGCAGACCCAGAGGTTTCCCAGAACCTTTACTGTGTTCCTCGATCACCCACCACCACGCAGATGGACAATTACTGGCCTTCATAAAAACAGCCGGAGCCATGACTCACTGGCTTTCCCAGATGACCCCTCTCTCTCCATCTTCCGCTACCTCTCTCTCTCTCTCTCTCTCTCTCTCTCTCTCTCTCCATCTTCTGCTACTTCTCTCTCAATCACTCTCCCTCCTCTCATCTCTCTCCCTGTTGTTTGCTACTCCTGTTTTCTCGCTCACTGTCTCAGTCTGACTCCTTCATGTTCTCATTCTCTGCGGCCACACCATGACACAGCTAACTGTTGATGACCCTTGCTGATGACAGAAGGCCTCGGCTGCCAGCAGGAGCCGGCGTGGAGGTCAGGCCCACACAGTCACTAATGAGCTGAGCAAAAGTGCAGGCCGCAACGGCACCATTACCAGCAAATACTCACCAGGGCACTTGTGGCCAGAGGTCAACAATGACTATGTTTACGCGTGTGTGTGTGTGTGTGTGTGTGTGTGTGTGTGTGTGTGTGTGTGTGTGTGTGTGTGTGTGTGTGTGTGTGTGTGTGTAGGTGTGTGTGTGTGTGTGTGTATAGGGGTGTGTGTGTGTGTGTGTGTGTGTTGTGTGTGTGTGTGTGTGTGTGTGTGTGTGTGTGTGTGTGTGTGTGTGTGTCTGTCTGTCTGTCTGTCTGTGTTCTTTACTCCCTTTACCAAAGACAAAATGGATGTCCGTCATAAAAAAGAACTAAAAGGACAAGTAGTAACTTAGCAGTGCTTTGAACTGGAGTTTGTATGAATAAGCTCTGCTCCTTTTGAACTCTTTGCATCGTTTCACAACAAGAAAGTGCGCAGGTGCCCTAAAGGGGGCAAGGTTGATGGGTTGTGGGGGTCGGGGGGGGGGGGGGTCGTTTGTTTTCATTTTTTGGGGAATGACTCATAAAAGTCAGTGGGCAGGGGACAGCTGGGACTTACCGACTCACACTCCCTGAGCTTCCTCTGGGCGCTGTCAAAGTCAAAGTTCACGTACAGGCACTCCACAAACTCTGTGATGGGGTCTTTGTAGGTGTAGGATTCCTTAAATAGAGTACAAAGGGAACTGTTAGGTTCTTAAATAGAGTACAAAAGGAACTGCTAGGTTCTTGAGAATAACACCATTAAAAGAAAACTCCGGCAATTTTTCACATAGATGTCTGTTTCTCGAAGTCACCGAGTACTGTTGGTATGAAAAAACAAACAAAAACATTTGGTGCCATTTAGCTCAAGTTGCCACAGCCAACAGCTAGTGTAGCCAGGCAGCTAAAGTGCTACACTCTGGGGGCATGATTTTAAAGATGTCCCCAGAGCATAGCACTGTAGTTACCTAGCTACTCTAGCTGTTGGATGCAGCACTCGAGAAACAGAGATCGATGTGAAAAATGGCCAGAGTTTTTCTTAAACTAAAAGCAATGTGAGCAACAAAACAGTATAGACAACTGAGACAACAACCGATCTGAAAAGGATTGTTTTTTCCTAGGAATTCTCCCTAGAAGGAATGCACATTCTGTGGTTGTGTGATACATGGGTCTGTGTGTGTGTGTATGTGTGTCTGTGTTTGTTTAATCACAAAGCTTCTCAGCCAACCAGGCGTGGTGCCCCAGCGCAGCTTACCACTGTTTTTCACAAGCAATCAATATGTCATAAATCTGTCTCATGAGTGTGCCTTGACCACGACTGGACCATTTCAGAAAGCTTATGGATTCAAGTCTTCCCTCGTTCCTGAATGTTTGTCATGTTTGCACAAACCACTATAGAGGACAAATCCAGGGAAGGGACGCACGGTGAGCACATGTTTTAGTGATTACAAGGGTGGGGTGAGGGGGTGGTGGTGGTGGTGGTGAGACTGTGCTTATTTAGACTTTGAAGTCACTGATCTAGGAAGAAGCTACTGTTATTGTGTAAGGGGGACAGAGGAACACTACAATCAGAGCGTCCATCATGGAGCCATACATCAACCTTAATGGGTTCAAGACTAACCCTCCCCTGCCCACAAAACGTCCCCTATTGCCACCCTAGCCAAGGCAAAAGCCCAGTTATAAACTTTCAAGAAGACACTAGCAACTAACAAAGAGAATGGGATTCTATTTTCAGGTCAGTCTGCACTCTAGCATACACACACATATGCTGTCTAAACTTATTTGTAAACACACACACACACACACACACACACACACACACAGACTCACTTACTCACTCCACCCAGGGTCCCACGGTAAAATGTTTTAGCATGCTGGACTTGTGCTGGCTCTGTAATCAGATGTGAGAGCCTACTGTATGCATTAACCTCCAAAAGAACACCAGCTACTATGTGAACGGTGCGATAAACAAAACGCTATGAGGTCATTTTCACATCACAGGCCAACAATACTGCATGGGCCATGATAACTCAGTTGTTTTTTTCTTTACCAATGGCCTGAAGAACATTACATTTACGTCAATACTTCCTGGACTACCTGCTACAGTACAAACCCAAATGAAGACTTTGCCGACAGAGGCGAGCCTGACCACAGCTACATGATGATGAGGGTCGGGGGTGGGATTGGTCTCAAAGTAGAGGAAGCTGTGGGAAGTTGCGGGCGAGACTGGCAGCTGTGCCAACAAGCCAGGCATGGCGCTTGTGGATATACCTGCTGGATGACCTTGACCAAATCCTTCAAGACCTGCCGGCGTTTGCGGACGTCCTTGTTGGTGATGACGGCTGTGGTCAGGTAGCGAAGCACGTGGGGACACATGGTCTGAATGGCGTTGAGGTACCTGGACGAGAGCACATTTTTAAAAACAAAACGTTAAGAAAACACATGCATTGTCGGATCTTTTTTCCCCTTAACTGCCCAATGGAAAACAGAGACTCTGGTCCAAATAAGTCAGTGAATGTTGAAAACATCCTCGTTTTTTCATTAGTGCCTTCTGTACAACGAGGGGAAGGGAAAGGGGTGGAAACAAGGTTTGGGGGCGTGTGGGGGGGAGCGTGCGGGAGAAAAAAGGAAAACCCCTCTCCAGATACGGATCACTGACCACAGTCTTGCCCAGTAGCTGAAACCCAATCCAGCGGGGGCTTGTTTTTCAGCCACAGGTCAACTGGCTGTAGGCTGAGTGTGGGACCAGGAGCCGTGTCTTTCGAGACAATTACAACCCGAGACAAGGCCCGCACTCAACAGTAGAGAGCGAGGGGCCTGATTCACTCTCTCTGGCTTGACACAGCGCTGAAAACTGAAGGACACAAATCTTCCGCATCCCTACAGATGAGTCATGCCAGCCCTAAACCCCAGCACTGATAAGGATCCTGTTTTTTCACCAATCTGCTGGACAATCTTCAACACCCCCACCCCTCCTCCATGCGAGCCTTTCGCCCGACCTTTTTGACCAAATTAAATTTCAAAGAGAAAGCAGAGCTTTAGGCTCCTCGGCCTCCCCTCAAGCTCTTATAGGGATGAGAATAGGGAAACATATGTCCTTCAGAGAAGAGGGGGAGAGAGAGAGAGAGAGAGAGAGAGAGAGAGAGAGAGAGAGAGAGAGAGAGAAAGGGGGGAGGAAAATACACAGTATGGTAATGGTTTAATTAGCTGAAACAATTAAAGGGACACAGGGGCCTGTGGGTCTTGTGATGTTAGGGGGCTAAAAACAGCAACGAGGCGAGTGATAAGGGTGGTGTGTGTGTGTGTGTGTGTGTGTGTGTGTGTGTGTGTGTGTGTGTGTGTGTGTGTGTCTCTGTAGGGGGTTGGACTGATGAGTGATCTTGGTTCACACAATCTCTCATAGCTCTTTGTAGCTGACTGAGGCAAGGCTGGGGCAGGGCAAACCGCAACACTTCATGCTGTGTTGCTGATTAACTTATACCTCCTCCACTCCCTCCAGGGAGGGGACAAGGTGGTAGGGGTCGTGGACCCCCTTTGCAACTCCCCCACCCCATCCCTACACCCCCCCCCCCGTCCCAACCACCCACCCCGTCATCACGAATCTTGTGTTAGTCATCGACCAAGGCCAGAGGAGGGGTCCACACAGTGACTTATCTGACTGATCCAAAAAACATTTCAGGGCATCTGAGGGACCAATAACTAATCAGTGTCTAATCAGCATATGACAGTGGGACACGGGACAGGACAGGCCGTTCAGAACTATGAGCGGTTCTTTTTCCCTCCATCGCTTCTCTCCCTTTTCCCACTGGATAACATTTTGTACCTGGTGGTAATTGGAGATGAAAAGAGAGGAAGGGAGAAAGGGAGGGAGGGAGGGAGGAATGGAGAGGGAAAACGAGAGGGAAGGAAAAGAAAGAGGGGAGAAACAGAGAAGAAGATAAAGAAAAAAGAGACTGAGAGACTGAGAGAGAGAGAGAGAGAGAGAGAGAGAGAGAGAGAGAGAGAGAGAAAGTGGTTGCACAGTTCCAGTTTCACAATACATCTAGGGAGAGGTGGAATTAGAGGCAAATCATGTGAAACCCAGAGTCCACTCTGCAAGTGGTGGGGTCGTATTACGCTGGTATTATCTTTCCTGTTTGCACCTACATCATAGGTCATCCTGTGACATTATGCCTGCTCTCGCAAGCTGCCCTTGGACTTTGCTTTTTTTTTTTTTTTGGACGCAAGAATTCAATAACCGATGTTCTAGGATCATCTTCGTTTCTGTTTTTCTGTTCTGTTCTGCTTTGCTTTCGTTTGTCTCTCCTCTCCACAGTCGAGCAGCACCCTTGACAATAACCTCCTTAAAGGAATTATCCGGAGTAAAATGCACTTTAGATCAATTTACGGATGATTGGGAGTACTGGGAGTATTGTTGAGTTGACATCAAAATCATGTCATACGGATGTGTTTTGAGAAAGTTCGATTTTACCGTTTTTAGTCAAAACTCGTTAGCCTGGAAGTGACCAGGGCATGTCATTTCGCCGCTACAAAACACTATTTTTATACCCCTTCTACAGTTCCAAACAACATTACACTTACGTGGTAGTGAGTAGAGGGTCCCTAAAGCCAAACCGAAGTATCCCGAGGTCTTAATGTGGCCGGATAGAGTCCAGAATGAATTTCATCAAGCCAGTACCTTTCCGGAAATGTTGCTGCTGCAGCTGGCATCTTTAGGGGAAAGTCCGTAGGAGTCGATTGCATCACGTCGTTGCACGACATCACGGCACGTGACCTAGGTAACCTAGGTATTTGGTTGGATGAAAAACTGTACATATTGAGAGCCTTTTAAAAAAACTCAGACCCAAGTTATTATTTTAGATTAAAGAAGTGTTTTCCTTATTCAGCAAGGAAAAGGTTGGTGCAGAGCACATTCTTATCAGTGTTGGACTATGGTGACCTCATTTATATGCACTCCTCTTCATCTTTATTAAAAAAATTAGATGTAGTATACCACTCAGCCTTGCGTTTCATTACAGGTGCAGCAGCCAGGACTCACCACTGCATTCTGTATGAAACTGTACAATGGTCCTCCCTCTCCCTCTCCCTCAGAAGGAAGTTCCATTTATTGACTTTCATTGCTAAAGCTCTAATGGGTAAATTACCACTCTACATTTCAAATTTGCTTTCTTACCATAATAGTGTTTACAGGACAAGGTCGTCAGAAAAAATATTATTAGTTATTCCATCAACAAGAACAGAACTTGGTAAAACCGCTTTCTCATCATATGCACCTAAAGTTTGGAATGAACTTCAAAACAGCCTAAATCTAGAATCACTTCCATCTTTCAATACTTTTAAAAATCTTTTAAAGTCAACTCTGACAGAACAGTGTAATTGTTTTTAACTGGTGCCCTTAAATGTTGTATGTCTGTATTAGCTTAAGCTAAGTGTAATGTCTTGATTGTGTTTGTATAGTATGTACAGAGATTTGTGGTGTAGTATGTAACCTTTGTCCTGTCTTTTATGTATATATATTTTTTGTAACTTTTTGCCGCCAGTCTTGGCCAGGACTCCCTGGGAGAAGAGTTACTGTAACTCAATGGGACTTTTCCTGGTTAAATAAAGGTTAAATAAAAAAATTTAAAAAATTAAAAATTCCAACCTGTTAGTAAGCTAGGGTTTGCTGTTGCATACAACTTCATTTCAATTTCGAAAGAAATACTGGACTATGTTTTTTTTTTTAAAAAACGGCGACGAAATTGTGAATATCCAGAGCGTGTTACTCCACACTCGGCAATCGACTCCTACCAGTGTTGCGCGGTCTGCCCGAAATTAAGCGGTTGCCCGCGGATGACCGCGGTCACCCGCGGTTATGAGTCATAAACAAAATATTTTAATGATATTCGGGTCATTTGCGGACGGGTCAGTTAAATTTAATTAAATATATATTTTCTACAAATAGGCCTACTTAGAAAATCACGAGAAGGCTAGCATCAATACAGTAAAGCATCAATACAGTAAAGTCAACAGTAAAGAAGCAAAACGGGCAGCCTGCAGGAATAAATGTTATGGCACATATCGCGCATGCATAAAAGTTACCTTAGTTCGTTGTGTTTGTGACTTTAAACAGTGGATGTGCTTTAGTAAAGCTTTGTGCTTCATTCAGCATTATAAACCAGTTCTTACGCTAACGTTTTGACCAGCAATGTCTCTTGCCTACCTTGCCTCACCATTTCTGTTTTCGAAAGAAAGATGTATGTAAGATGTCCATGGCCTTCAAATCTTATCCTAGTGTTCTAATCCTTGGTGGTTGCGTGCGTGCTTGCGCTCTTATTCTCATTCTCTCTCCTGCGCAAATGTCCTGCATGCCTACTGCGTGTAGTTCTACTGCATAAAGTTTCGCAAATAAATTAGTTTGATTTACAGAAATGGCCTATACTGTCACACTGCATGCAGGCTATAACCAAAAGCACACCTTTTGTAAATAAGCGGGTCGGATCGCGGGTCGGGTATCATTTTGTCCTAATTAATATTCGCGGTCCGAGTTGCGGTCGGGTTGATTAAAATATCGGGCGACCGCGGGCCGCTTGTGACCAAACCCGCGCAACACTGACTCCTATGGACTTTCCCCTAAGGATGCCAGCTGCAGCAGCAACATTTCCGGAAAGGTACTGGCTTGATGAAATTCATTCTGGACTCTCTATCCGACCACATAAAGACCTCGGGATACTTTGGTTTGGCTTTAGGGACCCTCTACTCACTACCACGTAAGTGTAATGTTGTTTGGAACTGTAGAAGAGGTATAAAAATAGTGTTTTGTAGCGGCGAAATGACATGCCCTGGTCACTTCCAGGCTAACGAGTTTTGACTAAAAACGGTAAAATCAAACTTTCTCAAAACACATCCGAATGACATGATTTTGATGTCAACTCAACGTATGTACTCCCAATCATCCGTAAAGTGATCTAAACTTTAACCCATTTACTCCTGCCTGCTAAAAACGCCTATAGAATCCTATGGCATTCTAGACTAAATAACCTTATTTCCTGAGAGTTTTCTGAAAACATACTAAAAATTGTCAACGTCTACCAAAATGTAATATCTAAGCCTCTGTAGCACCTAGAAACATGAAATAAAAAGCATGCTGCGCTACGCAGCATCCAGCGGGAGGGTCAATGTTGCGCTATGCAGCATCCAGCGGGAGGGTCAATGTTGCGTCATGCAGCATCCAGCGCGAATGGGTTAAGAAAGACATGTTGGTTTCCATTTCAGTTGTTTGGACCAGAGAGTCGAGAGCGTGATTAGGCGATCACAGGCAAGCTGCGCGGCCCAGTCTCGACATCCTCAACAGACATGTTCAAATTAGCCTGTCGTGACTAGAACCAGTGTTGCTGCTCTGGCGAACGTCTGTTATTGTTATTTGATGTTATCCTCCTAACCATTAATGTCATTTTCCAAAACCACCACCATTGCTCTCCAAACCACTGGTCACAAGGTGACAAATTATTTGAATAATCTGATGCTATAATTGAGAGACAAAAACGTTTAGTCTGTTGTTTCGGGGAGTGATAGTTTCTCATTCCAATGTGAAATTCTCTTCTATTCTCTTCTGTCAAGAGTACTTTCCGTTCAAGGCTCTCCAAAACGACAACCTGAAGTGTCCTTCTGAATATGTGGCAGGAGATGTGAGAGAACTTAAGGATTCCGATAAGAAATAACACAAGTATGGGGGCGCTGTGGCGCAGCAGGTTACAGCTCCCGTACCATATACGGGCCCGAGTGCCCACGGGGACCCAGGTTCGAATCCGACCTGCGGTCATTTCCCGATCCCACCCCATCTCTCTCTCCCACTTGCTTCCTGTCACTCTCCACTGTCCTGTCCAAATAAAGGCAAAAAAGCCCAAAAAATATACTTAAAAAAAAAGAAATAACACAAGTATTGTGAAAAGACCTGGGGATTGAGTGAGTTTAAGAGAGAAAAGTAGGCCTGGCATTAAAAGTAACCGTGTGTTGAACTTTAATAAACAGTTTTTGAGCACAGACTGGAATAAATCCTTGAGCACAGATTCAGTTTTCATCCATAAAGATCCAAAAAACAGTTTCTGTTTACAGAAACATTTCTGTTTACAGAAATTACAAAAATGGCAAAACATTTAAATTTTAATTTAAATTAAGACTATGGTGCACAGATATGCTAGTCTTCCCATCACCCACAGGCTTTGTTTCATATGTCGTTATTTATCATGACAAACAACACTTTATGCATTGAACACAAGTAAAATCAGTTAGACTACTAGACAGAGTTAGACTATGTCCAGATAAGGGCTTGCCTAGACATTTACTTTGTTTTTTATTTTTTGTTTTCGCCCGCAGGCGTTGGGTCAAACGTCCAGTTGAGGGTCACTGGTCTTGGCCACGACCCAAAGGAAACCAGTGGTCAGGACAGAGAGAACTGGACAAGCCGCAGTGAAGGAAAAAAGGATGCTTGTTTAGACAAAAATGGCACAGCACAAGAGATCTGTCGAGCCACTATGGTAAGATTCTCTTGAATAGTTATGGGCCTGACTTCTTTAATCATCTGTATTGGCTAAAAAAGTAAAGGAGGGGGGACAACTCTGAACACCACATAGATGTGTATTATATACTGTGGTAACAATGTTGTGCTTTGGATTAAGACTATGCATCTGGTCAATAACAAAAAGGAGCAATCAAGAGAAAAATCCTGAAAAAAGGTGGTGTGCGAATTTTAAGTCGGATATCAGGTTTCCCCATACACATGGCCTCTCAAACTCACAGCTTTGCGACAAAACAGACCACACAAAAACAGACCCAGGCACACATTAATGCATACTCACAATCACATATACAGAGAGACCACTTAAAAATACCAGCGAGGCCTTGAAGTAGGCCTTTTAGGTTGTTACGAGGACTTGGTTTCTTTTTTAGGTAATGAACTTCATAATAAAACCAGTAGGCCTCCCTCCTGCTCTCTGCAAAGGTTCGGCGTAGGCTGCCAACTTGACTAGCACTGCTCGATCTCTCTCTTTCTCTCTCGGGGTCTCGTCCCTCCTTAGGCCTAACTCCCCCTCTAAACTCCACAGTATAGCTCCCCCCAATTTAACCCCCCCCCACACACAAACACACACACACATACACACACACTGTCTGGTGTGGTAAGAGGAGGAGAGAGGAAGGGAGCCTGGCCGGCAAGCCGACCTGCAGAGGTGGTTTGGGACACTGGGCTTCTGAAGGTGCCACATCAGCATTTTTCCCTTCTCTTTTGCTTGTGGACTGCGGTGAGCCGTCCAACCGACGAACCAACCGACCAACGGACGGACCTGAAGCGAGCCATCGAGCCATGAGTACCTCATGCTTTTTTATTGGAGGCAAACCCCAAACCAAAACAAAATCCCCCACACCAGACATAAACGACTATAACTGCTGAAGGTGCTTACTGTGGCTGGTAGAGGAAAAGCTCGATGATGTTGTCTCGACCTTTCGGGTGGTTGAAGAAGACGAACAAGGACCAGTGTATGAGCCAAGTCCTCTGCTGAAGGGACTGCAGTGGGGAGCTTACAGACTGGGGAGGGGGAAAAAAAGGACATAGTTAGCACGAGAGAGACACACAGACGGAAGAAAAAGAGAGGAAGAGAGAGAACGGAGGGAGGGGGGAAAAAGAGAAGAAAAAAGGCAGAGGGTGAATAAGGTCATTTTGACTCTTCTTTCAGCCAAAGCTTGAGAGTCAGCTCTCATTAAAACAACACATCAAGTTGACCTTAAGCTTTAGGCGACTCTTTTTTGCCAAATGCTGAGTTCAAAATAGAAATGCTCCAGGGTCAAAGAACATTTACTGCTTCCATGTCTCAAACGAGCCAAACCCCGCACCCCTTTTTCTAACTCTTTCCCACCAATTAAAAATTGGACTTGACCAAGAAAAACTATGCAATTTAAGGCTTTCCTTGAGTCCACAAAAGGGGTGAGGGACAGAGCAATCAAGAGCATGCAAGGATAAAGCGGGAAAGATCTACAAGCTAATACACAGAGACAGAAGGAAAGAGGAGAAGACATGAGGATCGAGAAAAGAAACAGTCCAGACAGAGCATAAACAGGGAGGATGACACTGGAGAAATGACACATGAGAAACAGCAGCTACAGCAGAAGAGAGAGAGAGACAACGGCGGGCAACAGCAGTAGCATCAGTGCTGTGGCGTTTTACAGAAACTCAGAGAGGTCAATATCGCGGGGCCTATGTAAGCGAATCCGAGGGCGGGTGTCCAATTTTCAGCGGTGGGGCGTTTACATTGTTATCGATAGTCTCCCTCAAGCGGGACAGGTCCTCCATGGCAGCCTCCCAGTTCTGCATTAGAATCTCCGAAGCCAGCTTTCCCCACAGTGAGCTCAGGGCATTCCTGTCTGTCGAAGGCACCTGGGGAGACAGAGATGGCAGCAGAGAGCACGTATATTAGATTAACCAGTTAAGTGGACACACACACACACTCTCTCAGATTTTGCTTAAGGTTTGTCTACATCATGTTTAGGTGCCAAAATAACACCTGCAAAATATATATATATTTTTTTTCAATTCCAATGATTTAATTTTTTTTTTAAAGGAAAAAAGATTTTTTTTAGTTACTTCACTCGTTCAATGCCTTATCTTGGAAGCCATGTTTGTGCACTAATATTTTCAAAGGTAGCATTCCTAGCCAGACCAAACTTTGTAGGATGGAAGAAAAACCCCTTCTCAGTATGACTTTATAGGCAAAGACAATCTCCAAAGAGCTGTATCTACTGACCAGGTAATGTTTCACGTTTCTCGCGAGATGTCTCCGGCTCGCAGTCAAATTGCAAGGCTGATTTTCTGCTTGTGAGGCACTGCCAGCTATGGCAGGTGCACGATTTTCCCTTTTACAAGTTTGTTTACCATCAAAATAGCTTTGAAGCTGTTATATAAAGGTAAAAAAATATGCATACCGCTGCTTTAAAGTACAACTCCGATCTGAGAACATAGGGTCTATTTTTGGATGATAACAGATGTATGTGATAATGCTGTTTATTGACTGTTTATTGTTCAGCATTCAACACAATCATCCCCTCCAAACTGGTCACCAAACTCAGTGAACTGGGCATCAATACCTCTATCTGTAACTGTATTCTGGACTTCCTAAACAACAGACCTCAGTCTGTTAGGTTAGATCATCTCAACCATCACCCTAAACACTGGTGTACCACAGGGATGTGTGCTGAGCCCTCTCCTTTACTCCCTCTTCATCCAGGACTGCACACCTGTACATGGCTTTAACAGCATTGTGAAGTTTGCAGACGACACAACGGTGATTGGTCAAAGGAAGCTTCTTTCCTGTGGCTGTCACCCTACTGAACTCTAACTCTGCACCCCGTTGACAACCAACCAAGCCCCCCACCGCCCCTGCCCGATGCCTCCTTTCCTGTGCCTGTTGAGGTGTCCACGACCATGACAAACTTGACAGGGACAACTGGGAGGCAGAAGTATTTTTAACCGTTAAGTTTACAGAAAGAGAATAAAGAGGACAGCTGGTGCAGTCAGTGCATTAAATAAACTCTTCTTCTGCTTGCTGCCATCTTTCTAGAAGACGTCAGCACAAGCTAATTCAATTTTTAAATAAGCCTGATGTAAACCCAGACACAGTCCCATTGAAACAGGTTTTCAAATCACCAAAAACCCAGGGACCAATCACAACCACTTATCCGGCATGGGGTGGGCATTGTATGATATATGCCAAAGGACAGCTAGCAGCGCTGTTAAACACAACCAATGGCTGTGCTGATGACGTCAGTATTGACATGGATGTGAGTTTTCTTTGGAATGGAGTAAACAACTGCATTTAAAACCTTTAACCTACCTCTTAAAACCAACAAGAGGTGTCTGCTATATTTCCAAAAAAGACTGGGTAAGGGTTTAATGTATCGGTTTAAGTTTAATTTCATTGCTGGTTATGCCCCTTGGAAATCGGAAGTAAATGAAGGGTCCCCAGACCCATTCTCTATTTCAATTGAGGGGGCAGCAGTGGCTCAGGAGGAAGAGGAGTTGACAAGTAGCTGGAAGGTTGTCGGTTCGAGCCCAACTCCTCCTGACCTTGTCGAAGTGCCCTTGAGCAAGATACTTAACCCCAGTGCTCCCGATGAGCAGGTTGGCACCTTGCATGGCAGCCTCAGCCATCGGTGTGTGAATGGGTGAATGTGAGGCATGACATTGTAAAGCACTTTGAGTGCTCCGAGGAGTCAAAAAGCACTATATAAATCCAGTCCATTTACCATTTGAGATGCGGTCTGGTGTTAGCCAAGCTATGAAATAATAACAAAGGCTAAACATTAAGACATAGGATTTGAACATAAACATTTTACAAGACTTGGTTTTGGGACCCATTCATAATATAGACAATGTTTGAACTAAATCTAAGATGGTGCCAAAATATTATCTGATTTGACACAGAATGACCAATATGATACTGTTTTTGCAGGCTAGAGAGGGTACAGTACACTAAAAATACCGACCAAACTGCAGCCTTGCCTTAGCCTTTGGTTCACCACCAAGGAAAGTGGAGAGATGGTTTAAACCGGCTGCTCGTGGTTTACAACACACCGTCATTCTCTGGAGTAAATTCTGCATTTATTTACTTTGGATACAAGGACTGCATGATGTCATTCTCTAAAAAACTCGAACCCGGACAGAGAAATGCTTGACACTATGACTCTCTTGGGACCAGACCTACACTACACCATAAATCTTAGGAGCAGTGGAGCAATCTGGCTTAAATGTGGGCAGGAACCATTGATGCTGATATCATGAAACTAGAAATATGGAGTTGAATTGTACTTTTGCCAGGTTCTGGAGAGGTTTAGGAAAGAAATACTGCCTGTCTGCCAAGACACTTTAAAATGTGCATCCTTATCACAAAGTATAGTCAGCCAAGTCCAGTCATATAAGAATCAGCTAGCAATAACAAAACTTAACCTTGTGTATTTAGGAAAGAAACAACTTAACATGGTCAGCACATACGTCTACAATCATTTTGGCTTTATGGGCTCCACTGACTTACTAAGACAAACCCATTTTTCCTAGTCTACACCACTCCTTTTGTGAGGGGTAACATGGGAAGAGATAGAAGGATTAAAAGTTAAAAGGGGTTAAGGGTCGCCAGATTGCCAGTGATGCTGCAAAGTCTAAAATACAACTATTAAACAATGTTCACTGAACACCAGGGGGGTGATATGATATGATATATTGATATGCACTGGGTAATGTGTACTGGCTAAAGGATGCCACATTTTTTTTGTAATGAAAATGATCAACCTACAGAGGGCTGAATTCAAAGACCCCCACGAAAATCAATGAAAAAAGTGATTTCATTAAAATTTCATTGCAGCAACTCAAAATGGAACTCAGTAGTTCGTATGGACCCCACATGCTTGACAATGAGACGGCGGATGGTGTCCTGGGGGTCTGCTCCCAGATGTGGACACGGCCATCATTGAGCTCCTTGACATTCTGTGGTACAATCCAGTGTTCTACTGGATTTAAGTCAGGGGAGTGTGGGGGACACTCAATGGTATCAATTCCTTCATCCTCCAGGAACTGCCTGCACACTCTCACCACATGTGGCCGGCCATTGTTATGCACCAGGGGGAACCCAGGGGCCTCTCCACCAGTACAGGGTCAGACAATGGGTCTGAAGATTCATCCCGATACCTAAGAGCAGTGAGGGTGCCGTTGTCTTGCCCATAGAGGTCTGTGCGTCCCTCCAAGGGTATGCCTCCCCAGATGTTTCATCATCTGAATGATGTTCCCGGCAGCATAACGTTCTCCACAACATGTCCAGACCCTTTCACGTCTGTCACATGTGCTCAGGGTAAACCTGCTCTCATCTGTGAAAAGCACAGGGCGCCAATGGCGGACCTGCCAATTTTGTATTCTATGGCAAATGGCAATTGAGCTCCACAGTGCTGGGCAGTGAGCACAGGTCCCTCTAGAGGCCATCGGGCCCTCAGGCCACCCTCATGAAGTCTGTTTCTGACAGTGTGGTCAGAGATATTCACACCAGCGGCCTGCTGGAGGTCATTTTTTAGGGCTCTGACAGGGCTCCTACTGTTCCTCCTTGCACAAAGGAGCAGATACTGGTCCTGCTGCTGGGTAAAGGATCTTCTACCACACTGCCCAGCTCTCTTAGACCAACTGCCTGTCTCCAGGAATCTCCTTTTGAGACTGCGCTGGGAGACACAGAAGTCCTGGCAATGGAACGTATTGGTGTGCCATTCTGGAGGAGTTGGACTACATGTGCAACCTTTGTAGGCTCCAGGTACTGGCTTATGCTACTAGTAGTGACACTGACCCACTCAAATGCGAAACTTGTGAAAAATCACTCAAGAAAGATAAAGATGGAAAAATTATCAGTTGCCACCACCTGTAAAATCATTCCTGTTTTGGGGGTCGTCTCATTGTTGCCCCTCTAGTGCACCTGTTAACTTTGATGACACCAAAGCAGGTGAAACTGATTCACAACCACCTCTGTTACATAGCTGGCCAGACCAATAGCTTACAAGTTTGATAGACTTGATGCTATACTCCTATGAAAAAGTGTTCCCTTATTTATTTTTACCAGTATACTTAGGTTGGTTGGATCAATGGATCAGAAAAACAAACCAAGAGATAATTAAATATTTAATATTTATTAAGTATTTCTGATATTGCTTGGTATATATTGCTGATCGGCTCATAAACAGGCACAGCAACGAAGAGGAATGACTGAAGAACTTGCAGGAAATTGTTGGTATTTGTGGGAGCCCGCAACAAGGGCTTGCGGTTTGTAATGTTATGTAAGCATTTGTTAGCAAATATATATATACTACCTCAACAACTTGCTGTGTTAGCCTCAAAATGTATTATTATTATCTTGTTTATTATCGTTAAAAATGTCCCAAATGTAAAGCACTTTCAGCTGCATTCTGTGTATGAAAGGTGCTATACAAATAAAGCTTATTGTTATATTATATTATTATCCCAATGTTTCCATAACAATTTTGATGCTGGTTGTAGTTAATCAGAGAGGAAGTCTTGCTAAGTCAGGGGTCAGGAAGGAGTGCATTTGCCTCGACTGGCCTGGGAATGACCTCAGGGCTGGCTCCTGTGGCAGTGTTGTGAAAGACCGCACTACTCATTTCTTTGTAGTTAGCCAAAAACATTTTACAAATGGAAACAGGACTTACACAGAGATCCCTGCAACCAGTCTGTGATATAGGATCAAACACCAGTCCATGAGATAACTTTATTTGAGATAAATTTGAAGATAACCTTCCAATAACCCTTTTCCTTCCTTGATTTAGTTGGTCCTTGTTTCCTCTCTGTGAGCCGACTTCCAGTTGGGCCCTCATGACAGACCTGTGCCCCCTCCCCCGTCCCTTCCAAGCTGAGGGATGAGTTGACGAAGCGGGCGGACTACTGCCTGTGTAGCCACTTCTCCCTTCTCCAGCAGCCAGCGGTTTGGCTACACGTCAGAGGGAGTGAGAGACAGGATGGAAGTGTGTGTGGGAGATGGATTTTGGGGGTGGGGGGTTAGGAGATGACGAGGAGTCCAGCAGAACCTGCTCCTGTAGGAGTCGCAAGACGTAAAAGGAAATATTCGGCTTTCTGAGCAGCCTGCCCAGTCTCAAGATGTTAATTAAAAAAAAAAAAAAAAAAAGGTCAAATTATAACTTGAATGAAACTGGTGGAAATCTCCAGACATGTTTTTTTTTTGTTTTTTTTTTTTTAAAGGAGAGCTTTTCAACACATCATGCATATAAAGGAAATACTAAATCGGCTGACATTTTGGGTCGTGTATGCAAATACTCTAGTGTAACGTTTGGGACACTGCCAGAAATGAACTTGACCTAGCATTTTCAAACAATTACAGGACTTTGAGAGTTGTTTAAATAACTCATGGATCATAATTCAAAACATGGGGTTAAACAATAATTGTTAAGCCAAACATTAAGTATTAAGCCAAAAGCATAACATCCTGTGAAATTCTGTTATAAAACCCCTCACAGATCTTTGCACACTTCCCATATGGAAATATGAACTGGAGCTAACGAGACGGATCTCTGTGGAGACAATCAACTTCAAAAGGTTGTGTGCTGATGTTTCTAATTACATCGAAAGGGAGACAAAAACAAACAAAAGCAAGGCAAATAATCAGCTGTAGGTTGGGACCGCTCTGTATCTCGGGATGATAATCGATCCAAACTGGATGTCAAGCTACACACCCTCCAGGCTCATGGGAAAGTCTGGGGATGAGGCCTGACTTCGCAATCGGCCGTGATAACAGGGCCAAAACCAGACGCGGTGACAGGCAACCAGGAAGCTATAGTGGGTGTCCTCTGGCCAGCCACAAGGCTCTAGACCAAAATCCAGACCAGAGCCAGACTTCCCTTATTACTGCCCACTGATAGTCAGTGGGCAGAGGACAGAGCCTATAGTAATCTAGGCTACAAGACAGATCTCATGTCAAGTGGAAGTGAACCGAAAACAAGATCCTGATAAAGGCCTCTGTGGAATTACCAAGATAAAGAAAATAACAAACTAAATTCAAAATAGTCTAAAATCCCAAATTAGTTAGATACTACACTTGTCCCAAGGGAAATTTAGGATTATTAGGGAATTATTAGGAATATTAATGAATTCAATAAGAACTACTAGGCTAATATTTTATGATCTAGTCTGTTGTTTTCGAGAAAGCTCCAGCATTATTCAGGGGAGAGATGGACAAGGAGGTATCCATGTATCTCCAACAACAGCAGAGAAAGAACACAGAGTTTAAAAAACAAAAACCTGAAGAGAGTTAGCTAGGCACTGACCTACCCACTCGCAACACTGGACCCTTTTGATCAGGAGTAACACTAGTTGGACAGTTCTAAGTGACTTTTCAAAGTCGAAACCTCAGAAGTGAGATCAGCATTGACTGAGCAAACGTGCATTTGAGGGTGGAGGCATATGTGTTGCCAGTATAAAAGGTCAACATTTCATTTCTAAATGCATTTGTTTTTTCCCCCCTTCTTTTTTTTCCTGGAAGTCCCTGCCTGCTACCTTTGGCAGGGATCCATGTCATTATGGTAGCTTTCTCCACACTGCCAGGCTTTCAGCAGTGGCCATGCAAGAATAGTTTCAATACCTGGGTTTTTCCAGCAGTTACCTTAAGTTTCCGTTGGGCTCCTGAAACGGGTGCATTTTCACTGACTGACCAGCAACAATAAATTTACTGTGCAGAAGATCCGACGGGACACTCAATCTTTATTCTCAACATTCAATCCCTGCATTAACAGATGATATGAATAAGTTGCTCTTTTCGCACCAGGCTCCCACTGTAACAGGACCTCGGACTTGGATTTTGCAAGCCTGGCTTCCTCCGTTAAATGACTGTGTTTCCCACGTTAAATGAGTTCTGGAGCCTAACCTCTTCCAGAATACTATGGCAGGCACAGAGATGGGAGGTCCAGAGCACACCAAAGGGAAAAGGAAAGAAACATAGAAAGAGATTTAGAGAGAGAGACGCAGGGGGGGAAAAGATGAGATAGGTATTCACAATATAAAGGGTCTTACTGGTTAAATCCATTCTTCTGAGAACTCTTCCAACGTCAAGAGACACGGGGTGGTGGGGGGGGGGGGGGGGGGGTATTGTGTTACAAAGTGCTTGTATGCATTTTGTTCTGAGAGGGAT
Organism: Alosa pseudoharengus; assembly: GCF_046254945.1. Classification (NCBI taxonomy): domain Eukaryota; kingdom Metazoa; phylum Chordata; class Actinopteri; order Clupeiformes; family Clupeidae; genus Alosa; species Alosa pseudoharengus. Next base: position 17,055,928 of record NW_027468587.1, on the reverse strand, counting down.
TCTGAAATGAGGGGCTAATGATTTGAAGAAAAAGAAATACAGGCAGAACTTAAAAGACATAACTATGCCACAGCAATTTAGCTTTATTTAGACTGAGCTGAAATGCCATAAACAAGTCTCCTTGCAGGTCTGGCGCAGAGGTAGTGGTGGTGGTGATGGTGAAGGAGGAGGAGGAGGAGGAGGAGGAGGAGGGGGGACGGGGGGGGGACGGGGTCCTCATTTTGTTGAGCGCTTTTGATGTGCTTACTCTCAAAATCCTTCCATTTCTCTTGACTTCTTCATGAGGAGTTAACCATCCTCCCCTTGCTTGGGAACTCACGGTCGTTTGAGAACGCGGGGCCGGCAGCTTTGTACCATCACTCACAAAAATCAATGCAATGGAGGAGGACCAACTGCTTTGGGTTAAGAGGCTGTTTACAGACAAGAGCAGAGCGCTGATCCCTGTGCCAACCCGCTCAGAGACAGTCCGCCATAATAGATGGGCAAGGGAAAAGAGAAGAGCGCCACACAATGCAGACGCTCAGGCAACAGGAGAATATCCAGTTTCCATTAGAGCCGAATGGAGGAATTTCTTTCCAATTGCTACACAGCCATGGTCTTTCTCTAATAAATTATGCAAAGTATGGGGAGCTGATTTGGGTTGTAATCCAAGGCTGACCTATGATGTCCCTCTCTTTCTCTGTCACCACAAAACCCGCTGAGGGACCAGCACAAACAAACAAACAATTGCATAAGCGGGTACAGCAAACATATCATGATTGCCGTAAGCAAGCAAACCTTTGAGACAGATTCCTTGTGGCTGCAACAAGAATTGTACATCATTAGCTACACATTCAGGTTGTCCAATATGGTGGGAAAAAATAAGACTTCATTGAACTAATGACATGAGCCAAGAAACTCTAACCACTTTCCAGCAATCATTTTTGCAATTTCATAGAACAATGCCATTCAGCGTTGACTCCTGAAATACAATCTTTATGAGGAACAGCATGCTGACATGTATCATGGGCTTATTTAAACCAACTTAAAGAGTTTTGCATGTTCTTTCTCAATACGCATCTACAAAGTTAGGAAAAATTCCCCATGAATACAGTGTTGTCTTCAACAGTCTCTGAGCCGCTAGTACAATGTTCTGGGGAAACATGTATTTCCAAAAATTAGATCAGAGGACTAAATAACCACAGACTAGCAAATCAGTCTGAATTCTGTACAATTCACATTAAGGCGGCCAATAAATCAGAGCAGATTCCCTAAAGGGCCAAAAGTTACCTCAGAAAGGTCAACACATTGTTTTGTTATTAAGGCCTATGGTCATTTACTTTGACCATTCATTTTCATTCAACCGTATTGGCCAGGCAGTCAGTGTAACAGATTGACCAAAAGAGACTTTTTGTTTGTTTGTTTGTATAATTTCATCAGATTTAGCCAGTATAAATGAAAACATTCAGGAGAAATTTTGCTAAGACACACTAGACTGAATTTTCAGAAACACAAGCAATATGGTGTAAATGAGGTCCCTAAAATAATTTTTAATGGTACACTGAGCCTTGTGAGCATCCAACATTATTCACAGAACGCCAATTTTGGCTGTCTCAAACACAGTGTACACCATTAATACTATTATTTATTTTTTTCTTTTCTTTTTTTAACCCCAACATGAATGTGAAAGGCTCGAGATGTATGTTTTAACTTAGCCACTTACACAACATTCCAGCTTTAAAATCATGCTGAGTGCAGTGGTTTGTCCCCACTAGACATAATAACAATAAAAGACTGAACCTCCCTCCAAGGCCTCATTCGCACAATTTCCATTCAATTGAAAAAGTACTATTCACCAAAAAAAAGCATTCCCCCACATTATTAGACAACATGGGAATGTGAACTAAGTGACTTGGAATCAGAAAGAGCGAGGGGGAGAGGAGAGAGAGAGAAAGCAAAAAAAAAAAAAAAGTTCAGGTACCAGGGTAGCACAATAGCCCAGCCAAGCGTGAAGGACCCAAGCAGCACTCCCAGCCCAGGGTACCCTTGACAAAAGGCACCTCTCTTCAGCCAGGGTGGTAGCCTACCCTCCACAGAGTGTGGCCTTGAGAACAGAGCGAAGGAGGGGAGGTGGGGTGGAGTGGTGGGGGATTGATGGGGGTCAGGAGCCGTCCATTCCCAGGGTTTCTCTTGAGTTACATGTTACCACTGCGGCCCCAACACACACACCACCATCCCACATTATTCCCCACCTGTGACACAACTGCCTCTCTCTCACACACACACACACACACACACACACACACACACACACCGAGTGGACTCTGAGTCTGTCCCACTCAACCATCCCTCTCCTCTCCCGAAGCCCCGCTTGCTGTGCAGGCTCTCGCTCTAGTTCATCTTTCACTCATTTCTGCAGTCGGTGGGAGAGAAGCCACAGACACCCCAGGCCCAGCAATGAGCCCTTTGTTTATAGAGGAAATAAGAGGTACGCATGTGTAACGTCGATCCTGCCAGTACTCTCGGTGAACTGCAATTATCTACCCCCGCAAACCTACTTTGGTATTATCTGATTTCCAAAAAAATATTTGACTGGTGAAAATTATTTAATCCCGAGGTCCCCTTGAAGGACCTCTACATATCTGTGATGCGCTTCAACCAGACCATAAGAAAAGTGACAAAAAAAGGAAACAAAAAACAATACCAAAAAAGTTATGTCTGGTCTCCAGTGTTTCGAAAGGAAACAATAAGCCACACACGCTGAAACACAAAGAATGACAATCGAGGATACTTCATTCACATGCATTACATCACCACACAAACACAGACGTGAGGTTTTGGAGAACGCTTCAGTGATTTCAATAAGCAAAACCTCACCGTCCACCAGCCTTCAGCCGAAAAAACCAGCAACCAGTCACAGTACTGGTGCCGAGTGGGGAAGATTGCGTAACTCATCCCCGGCTCAGCAGAACCAGGGAATCCTTAAGGGGGGAGCGCATGCCGGGCTGCAGGATCCCAGTCGGTAATCCACAGACGGCCGGGGCCTTGCCAGGGAAGCAAGACTAAGGAACAGATTATGGAGTCTGCCACTAAACACTTGGCCCAGTAAAAAGCTCTAACGGAGACTTTCAGTGGTCTCGCCCCAATGCCAAAGACATGCAGGGCGATTTAACAGGGTTCTGACGTCACCCGCTCACAAGCAGCCTGTCAGGTTTTTGCCCCATGAAAGGGCGAAAGCCACCGACAATCAGAGGCACCCTGGCAACGGCATACCAAGCAACTCTTGGGTGACGCTGCATTTTTCGAGATAAATCGTCAGACAACAACCGAGGATAGTTCTTAAGTAAAATCACTTATGAGACCTAATCTCCATCATTTATAAAATAAAAATGCAATGTTAGATGCAAAGACATTTCTGGCACAGGATAGGATTAATAGTCTTATTAAAAAGTAATTGGGGTAATGCATATCTCTGCTTCTTTAATTAACATGTGCCAGGCTTCCCTAAAATTGCTGGTCCATTAGAAAAGAGTTAAGAGAAGAAAAAAAGGAATCACTGACAGCATTATCCAAAAGAGAAAACGTACAGTGCTTTCTTTGCCTTTGTTCTCTCCCTTATAGCTATTCCACCCCTCCTCACAAGACACTAATGACCATGTCTGAATAGATTAACAGAAAAAGTCAGAGAGAACTATTTCCTGACACAAAGCCCATTAGTATACTACAATAAGTTCTTAGCCATGTAATGTGTTCTGGGTTCTTCTGGTGACTGCAGAACAAATCCTTACCAGAACTCGGAAGAAGTACAGGTACTCAGCTGCTCCAGAGTAATTTCCACACTCATATTGGAACTTGGCATATCTGTAGAGGGTGTCCAAGTACTCCTGCCGGAACTATGGGGGACAAAGCAAAGGCACAATTAAAAATATCTGCCTTCACCATGCTTCTACCTGAATGGAAGACATATTGGGCAATGTCAATATGTATACTCAAATATATGAATAGTGTGGAAGCAGTACCTTCAGGGTGCGTTTTTTTTCCCAATGTTTTTTGTTAAATACCAAGTCGCACTGTACGAGTAAATCGCAAATGATGTAAAACCAAAGCTCACGATTTATGTGCTCAAACTATATGGTCCGATGGTTAGCTACGACTTGATTGCTCACATTACTGTGTAAAATAAACTCGTTAGACCGACCAAACCTGGAATTGTGTGGCTATTTTTGAATAATACGTCATCAAATCACCGAAATACCATATGCTTTCCAAGGAGAAAAGCGCTGACTTGCCCATATGTGTAGCTGGGGGTAAGCAACAGTTTGCTAAATTACATTGCAGCTGCACTAAGGAAAAATGAGCCGAATTTCATCAGATTGCCTATCGGGAAAGCTTAATCGCCTCGTTTTTCGTCGTTGTACGACTCGAATTGCTGGCTCAAAATGTTAATGTGTGTTAGAGAATGTAATGTGCTCTATAGGTTAATAATAATAATAATAATAATAATAATAATAATAATAATAATAATAATAATACCTTTAATTTAGAAAAGCGCCTTTCAAGGTACCCAAGGACACTGTACAATAAGGCATAGGCATAAGAAGTACAGTACATATAGCATGCAATCACATACATGGTTAGATTACACTGGCAGTATGGACAGTACATTCAGGCAGGGACAATAAGAGAACAAGCAAATAGGGACGGCACAGACACAGGCTGGACATGGATACAAGGTACATAAAAACAACACACACTCAGCGGGGATACAGTTAGTAGACTGAGCTCAAAGTAAAGACCAAAAAAAATAAATGGGAAAATGGGAATGGGAAAATAAAAGAAGCAGTGCAAGTAGAAATCAGGGGGCTGAGAGGAAAGTTAAGCTAAAAAGATGTGTTAAGCTTTAACATTGCTTCCAAAGAAAGAAATTTGTCAAGTTTGGCAGGCTTGTTAGAGAGAAAGTTTGTATGTGTACCCCTCCTCTTCATTTCACTGATAAATGAAGGCAATTAAAATAGTGGTGAGCACTTTTTAATTAATGGCAGTTAAGTACCCCATAGTCTAGTATTCTGGGATTTCAGTCTTGAAACCCTCACTAGAACATTATACCAATACAGTGCTGAAGGCAAGAGGGAGGATGGAATGTTTGATGGTATCAAAAGGCTGCACTGAGGTCAAGGAGGATGAGGATGGTGAGAAAGCTGGAGTCAGCAAAGAAGAGGATGTTGTTTGTGACTTTAAGAGGGCAGTTTCAGTTCGGTGAAATCAGATTGGAATGGTTTGTAGAGGTTATTGGAGTTGAGGTGGGATTGGAAGTGGGCAGTAACAGCTTATTGAAGGACTTTTGACAAAAAAAAAAACAAGAGGTCTGAGATGGGCCAGTAGTTGTTGGAGATGTCAGGGTCAAGTATGGTATTTTTCAGTATGGGGTGACAGCAGCAAGTTTTAGGGGGTTGGGTACAAAGCTGGTGGACAGAGATGAGTTAATTATGTTAATGATGAGTGGGTGATGAGCAGTGTTGCCACAGTTACCTTGAAAAAGTAATCTGATTACTGATTACTCCTTTAAAAAGTAACTTAGTTACTTTACTGATTACTTGATTTTAAAAGTAACTAAGTTAGATTACAAGTTACTTTATTAGTTACTTTCAGCAGCTACCGACAACACCCCCACCGCCTCAACATAAAAATGACGTTTTGCCAATACTCACCATACTGGAAGTGCATTTTAACAGTAATGCCAACAATGTATAGCAGACATCCCAACCTAACCTACTTAGATACTGAAATACAGATGTTTGTTCAATAATGTCTAGTCAGTACACCAAATAAGGAAGGCCTATTGATAGAAATTGTGATAGTAAAATATGTAGATTTTGGTAGTTTGGCCTTTTCATGTAGCCTTGGCAACTAACCATCTAGTATAGGCCTGAGTAATATGCAAATGAAATTGTTAAACTCACCTCAACAAGTCTTTTGCAATCATTTAACCCGCTGTGAGTAATGCTAAAGTCACTGTTACAAACAGTGCAGTGTGCAATACTATCATTATGTTTTACTCTTATGAGACAATTGGGTACACTTTTGTGTAGTCTGATGTGAAATGGGTCTTAAATGTTCCTTTTTGAGGGGCACTGACTCTACCATGACGCTCCTGTTCCTAGAATACACTAACTGAACTGATTAATTAAGTTCGGGAGAAAAGAGATATAAGCCCACCTACACTGAAAACTGATTGGTTGATTTAGCAAAACAGACCAGGATGCTCTGTCTTGGATGCGCTTGCAGGCACACACGCACCACTCCTCGCTCTCTCCCTCTCCGTTGTGTGCGCGTTTTGAAGTCCGGTCTGGCTTGCGTGCTCTTGTTCGCTCTAGGTTCCGGGAGATTTTATGTAATTTGCGGGCGTCAGGATATCAATATGTGGGAGACTCCCAAAACTTCGGGAGACTTGGGATGTCTAGCTAGACAGCACTTTGTCGCCAGCACAGAATGTACAACGTACCTTAATGTGGTCATGTTTAGCTGACACAAACTTGTGTTGTCCTCATGCTGAAAAGGTTGGCATAGCCTACATGACGTTAATCCCCGAGACAAGAAGAAAGCAAAGAATATATCTTTTTACTAAGGAAAATGACAAAAATAGTAACGCACAGTGATTTAGATAAGTAACTTTAATCTGATTACTGGTTTGTAAATAGTAGCGCGTTAGATTACTCGTTACCGAAAAAAGTGGTCAAAATAGACTAACGGGTTACTAAGTAACGCGTTACTGGCATCACTGGTGATGAGTAATGATGTGTTTGTACTGTATTGTTGTCTTTTTATCCTATGCAACTGACTGCAAGACAAGTTTCCCTTTGGGATAACAAAGTAACTGAACTGAATTGAACAAGATAGTGAGGGTAGGCAAGCCTTGATGGGAAATGTGGGGATCAGGTCCATGGGACAGGTTTTAGGGCTTCATGCTGATGACTATAGAGAAATAATGGGCGTCTGTGATTTTGGTGAATGACGAAACTGAGTGGGTAGGAGGTGGGGAGCGGTCAGGGTATGGTTGAGGTCCATGGGTAATGATGGAGGTGCAGAGGGCCAATTGATCATAGATATTGTCAATCCTGGTTCTGGAGAATGAAAAGAAGACGTTAGCACTTGAAGGTGGTGAAGGATATGGTGTCAATGGGTATGAGAAGTTTGTTGAAGAATGTCTTAGGGTTGTTGGAGCCAGATCGGATAAGGAAAGAGTGGTGGAAGGAGCGAGCAGAGTTGAGAGCCTTTTTGTATTGTTGCCTGTTGATTTTGTAGGCATCCAGGGAGGTATTCCAAGTATGTGGTTTAGTGACAAACCTGGGTAAGTTAAAGGAATTATCCGGAGTAAAATGCACTTTAGATCAATTTACGGATGATTGGGAGTACATATGTTGAGTTGACATCAAAATCATGTCAGTGTTTTTGAGAAAGTTCGATTTTACCGTTTTTAGTCAAAACTCGTTAGCGTGGAAGTGAGAAGGGCATATTATTTCGCCGCTACAAAACGCTATTTTTATACCTCTTCTACAGTTCCAAACAACATTACACTTACGTGGTAGTGAGTAGAGGGTCCCTAAAGCCAAACCGAAGTATCCTGAGGTCTTTATGTGGTCGGATAGAGAGTCCAGAATGAATTTCATCAAGCCAGTACCTTTCCGGAAATGTTGCCATCTTTAGGGGAAAGTCCGTAGGAGTCGATTGCCAAGTGTGGAGTAACACGCTCTGGAAATTCACAATTTCATAGTCCATAGTCCATAGTCCAGTCCATACAACTTCATTTCAATTTCAAAAGACATACTGGACTATGTTTTTTTTTTGTTTTTTTTTTAAACGGCGACGAAATTGTGAATTTCCAGAGCGTGTTACTCCAGCAAAATAATATGCCCTTCGCACTTCCACGCTAACGAGTTTTGACTAAAAACGGTAAAATCGAACTTTCTCAAAACACATCCGAATGACATGATTTTGATGTCAACTCAACGTATGTACTCAATCATCCGTAAATTGATCTAAAGTGCATTTTACTCTGGATAATTCCTTTAACTCAGAGTAGCTGTTAACTTATTGTACCCCCCACGTGAACAGTGAGACTGGTTTTATTGGCGAGTCCTTCCAGTTGTCGGAACTTGGCTTTCAGGTGGCAGGAGTTGATCAGTGTACCAGGGGAGACCAATTTCGTTCATAAAGGTACACTATGGAAGATTTTCACCTTAAAGAAGCACTATGCAGGTCTGGTTATTCCTTCGCTGTTTCTGGGTTTTCGCCGGATTTGGGCTCGCATTTTTCACTACACAGCTCCCCCTGCAGCTTCGGTAGCAAGTAACTGCTACGCTCTTCGAAACTACAATCTGATTACATTTTCGAGGCGCGATTGGATACTTCCACTGAGTCACATCCGGATTTACCCGGACCGGGTCCAGAAAGTTGCATATTCGTTTTTGCCGCGGAGAAGCGATAGGGGGAGACAAAGCACCCACCAAACGACCCAGAGAGTGTTGTAAAACCAGCAGAACGACTCTTAACCTGCATAATTAAGGTCATTTTTGCTCAAATTGTTGCATATTGCTTCTTTAATATAACTTTTACAAAGCCAATTTGCTGGTAAACAAACTTGTAATAGGGGAATCATTCACCTAGCATAGCCATACAGCATATGGTCGCTAACAAGAGAACCAACGATGCATCTTCAAGAACAGCGCCCCGATCTTGCAAGAATCGTGAAATATTACCTTGTCAATTTATATAGCTCTTGGAGATAGTTGTGGCTTGTTGTTAATCCTTTTAAAACATTTTCATTGTGTACAGGAGGAACAAGTCACGAGAAGTAGGCCATTTAAAAGTAAAATATAAATATATTGCGTATCTAGGGGGAGCTCTACAGTCGCCAAAAATAGCTGAACCTACATTGTTTACCTTTAAGGGTGCAATGGTATTGAGACAGGAGGAGAGGGCATCGTTGTAATGAGAGAGGGGAGTGGTTGATGGACTTGAGGTTCCTGAATCTTATGATACATATATGTGATGAGGTTAGGGTTAGATTTCAGTGTCCGTGATGATAGCCAGGTGGCTGGAGATGGTGAGGTCGGTGTGGGTAAGATTGTTGATGGTGATACCAGAGGTGCAGCCCAGGTCCAGTGTGTCCTTTTCTCTGGGTGGGGAAATCAATGTGTTGGGTGATGTTGAAGTGTAGGTCACAGAGTTCGGTAGTGGTTTGGGAGTCTATGGAGTTAATGTTGATGGTGAAGTCGCTCAGAAGAAGAACAGATGATGATATGGAGTTAGGTTGCAAATGAAGTGCCCATGGGTTTGAAAGGTGTCATATTGAAAAAGATAGGTGCTCAAATGAAGTTGGAGTGAAGATGACTTTTATATTGGTTTTAATGGAGTCTTAATGTACTGTTGCAAAATGACTGCCAGCCCCCTCCTATAGTGGTTAGGGAGTGTTTAGGGTGTTTTAAAGTTAGGAAGGTGTTTAAATAGTGACAAAGAGGGAGCTCTTTCCCTTGAAATAAGACTACTGGGTCATTGTTCACAAAATCACCCTGTGATAGATGTTAAAAATATCCTGCATTTTGGGTCCATATCAAAAGCTATGTAAATGAAACTGTGGAAAACAAGAGGAAAATATGGCATGGCTCACCTCCCCACAGGTTTCCATAACAAAATTTCAAGATGCCTCAAGAAACCAGGTTAGTGATCATGAGTCAACCACTTTCCAGGATATTTTGGAGTAATGCTAATAAGGACCATGCTTCAACCAAATGGGCTAGGCTCCATGCACTCAGAACAAAATGGGGCACTTGACTTCACCTGAGAATCTAAGTGTTTAGTACTATAAATAATGCATGCTGGCTTAGCAAAAGTGTGCCTTCTAAAGCATTCCTCTCCCGTAACAGATCAGTGTTTGGGGGGGAATGTCAATAAAGAATATATTGAATCTTCTACAGTAGGCAACCTTTAAATAGAAACAGTGACACAGCAGATCTTATATATTCACATACATCACCCTTCATATAACCTTTTCAGTTACATATTATAAAAAACGTGCAATTCATTCCAACAGCTCCAGTGCCACAACACTGACATTAACTCGGTCACTGAGCTTCAACCCCAAAGCACTTAGTAGTGGTAATAGTTCTTCTCTTTTCTTCTCCCCCTCCCCCTCTCTCATAGAGCAGCTCCACTCCCAGCATGAGTGCCAATCCTTGTCACTATGAACTATGGCTCGCACCAGACCGGGACCCGTGGTTGTGTCGACAAATGCAATGTGGCTTTTGGGGGGAGTCGAGGGTAGGCTAGAGATGGAGTGGGAGCGGAGCAGGGACGGGCTTGGGGGAAGTGGAGGTACACTGAGGACAGGCCCCAGGTCAATGGGATGCCGGGGTTTTGGGAGTGGAGCATCGTCAATGGCAAATATAGAATCCCCCGGCATTCTTGCGGCGGGACCCACGGGTCTCGCACTGTTCCGTTTATTCTTGACGACTCGCCACAGGATGAGACCGAACGTCCGCAGGCCTGCTGAGAGCCATAACCCCCCTCCACACACACACACACACACACACACACACACACACACACACACACACACACACAAGTTGGCTCAAACCCCTCTCCAAACTCCCCAACTGCGCCCCCACAACACCCCCTTCTGTAAGGGAGTTAAGACTTTTGGGAAGTCATTTAAATGGTCACCCCTGTTGGAGTTGGCCCCACCCACAGCGAAATGACACTCAGTTCACCCAGAAGTCATGAGAAAAAGGCCTGGTGATGGTGGCGGGCGGCGTGCACTGCAGGAACTTACGTTGTGCTTCTCAGCCAGATAGTCAAAGAGCATACGCCCATCCCTGGAAGAGAGTAAGAGTAGTTTGTGGTTAGTTAGGTCGGCCTGAGGTTGGTGGGCTGCTGGATTCTTTTGATTGTGCATTTTTTTCCCTAATTTGGGCTCAAACTGCCTTGCTTGTGTTTTCAGGAAGACTTGCAGAACAAGCCATTAAAAAAAAAAAACTTTTCAGAGAAAGTTATCAAAGCTGACGGGAACGGTGCCATCAAGCCAACAGTCATTAATCACAACAATCAACAGACCAAAAATAGACCAACTCATAACATGCTCATAACAGCGAGTGGGTGGCGTATGCTACCAATCAGATGTTCCCCTGTGAATGACTAGGTACACAAGGCTGGTTGCAAATGCACACCACCATCAGGCTCCCACAGACTTGCATCCCGTCACATGTGGCCAGACTCTAATGAGAAAGCAAATGTCTTCCCTACACCTCAGGCAAATGAAGAGGTCGACCGTTTACTCCATTTGCGGGCAAAGGATTCAAAGGCTGTTTATAAAGGCGAGCTCAAAACGCTGTGCGCCTGCACCATTATACTGTCATATAGCAGATGCTGCCCCTTCTTGGGGGGGAAGCGGGGAAGGGGGATTGATCTTCCTTAATGGCTGTGGAAGAAAGATAAACAAGAAGCGCTTTCAGATATAACCTCCGGAGTACATGCGGAGGTTTGTCAAACGGAGATCCTACCCTTCGGATGATTCAGATATGATGCTGACCTGCGGACCTAATACTGACCTTATACGGACGTATGTGTGAACGCCATACACGCACATTACAGAATCTCCGTGTGGTTGTCGAGTGAGGGGTGGGGGCTTGTAGAGTTCACAAGATGCGAGATATGACGCAGAATATATGCGGCCGCTGCCTGTCACAGCTGCTTTTTGTTTACAACGTGTAGCCTACAGTGGGTCCCAGTTAAAAATTGACACTTCATTCACGATCATGGTGAATGGTGAAATGTAAGTACAACTGCAGCCGCTTGGGGGCAGCATAGTCTGCTGTGGAGTTCCACGGTCGAACCAGACGGCGCATTCGACAGCAAGGGCTGTGATTGGCCGAGTTTTCAGTGCGTTTCTTTGTGTTTTTAGCAGCCCCTGCAACATGCTAGTCCACTGTAGCCTAAGCCTTGTACATAATGTTAAACATAGTTTTGGATTCAGTGGCAAGATTTCTTGATTGTACAGTGTCTGTCTCTCAGTAATGTTTTAAAATGAGAGCTTCGTCAGCTGGCAGTAGGCTACTTTGTCGGTAGTCATGAGAAGTTCGCTTGCTAACAGAACATAAATATGCTGCCCAGAAACCTTGTGAATAGTTCTGATTTTTTTTACTACACTAACGAGGTTGAAATATAGACTTTGCCTACAGCATCTCCTTAACAGTAATGTTAACAAAATGACAGCCTTCATATGACAAAAACGAATTCGGTCACTCAAGACTGTGCCACAGCAACCAGTGTAGGCTACAGTCCTACCCAATAGGCCTACTCGAAGCAGATAGCGTTGTCTGACGGTCGAGTGGGTTAATGCACGTATTTCCAGAACAGGTCTGCAACTTTCAGGCAGTTCTGAGTTTGAATCTAGGCAGGAGCAGAGCCATATAAAGGCCTAGGCCTATTGTTATCATTTTTTGCAAGGTGTTGCTCCTGGCAATACTTGTTTATAAGACGTTTGGTGATTAATTGATAGCTGTTTTTGGGACACGTTAAACGTTCTTTATAATGAGCGCATCCGGGGAGTAAAACGACTGTTACGCGATTTTACAACTGTAGGCTACAATGATTGCAATACAAAAATATGCGAGTGTTAGTTTAGTTAGTTTTGTGATGTTTTGCACTTTTGCCTCATGTGTTTTCAGGTTTGAGGGCTTTTTTGGCAAGATTGACCTTGGTTAGACTCTGCATATGTTATTTCTCCGTATGGAAAATAAAGTAAATTTTTGACACACGTCTGTTATTAGTTCAATAACAAGTGTTGCTTGTTAAAACATGTGACTAGTGAAACTCAAATGATTTTAGAAATATTTAGCCAAAGCCAAAAAGTGTTAGAGAAGGAGAGACGCCGGTGCAGCTCAGATGTCTTCTTAATTTTCTTTATTCTTTAGTAAAAGGTGCAGAACATTATTAAACTTTGACTAACGTTTCGATGTTCGTTAGTCAAAAACATCGACATATCGAAATGTTAGTCAAAGTTTAATAATGTTCTGCACCTTTTACTAAAGAATAAAGAAAATTAATCTGAGCTGCACCGGCGTCTCTCCTTCTCTCTAAAATATCTGTCCTGGCCTGGTTGCAACGGATTGTGGCCAAACGACAGAAGCGCGGAGAACCCTCCTTTGTCTACTAAAAAGTGTTACTTTGTGCCCTGCGCTCCCCCACTGCTTGTGAAAGAAGGGGATGGGGGAGGGGGGCTTAACGTGAAAAAGCTTAATGTCACAAAACGGCAACGAGTCGTTGCCTTATTGATGATTAACGGATTAACGGATCCATCTCAACACGTTACTTCATATCCCAGGCCTATAGGTGGCACTGTTTGTTACAGAAATTGACCAAAGCTTGCGCGCTGTGTAGGCCATACAACAGACAGAGTAGGCTACGACAAAACTGGTTAGTGCAAGGAAACCTGAATTGTTTGTGTGGACTTATAGTGAACTGTCAACTGTAGTCAACTGTAAAACTAATAAACTTAATTTTTACGGTTTGTGAAGGGTGCAGTCCCGTCCTTTATTTGGCTTATGCAGGTACAAATAATCTCCTTTACTTTCTTTAGTTGTAGGATAGTCCGCGATTCACATTAGTTTGGCTATCACCGAAAGTGCATAGGCTACTAAAGGCTAGGCGTACCAAGTTCTAGGCTATTCCGTCGCCACATTTATAATATTGCTATAATACCTTCGTTAGTAACAGTCGATACTTTTGCCTGCATCAAATCGCGCATTCGCATTTAGTGCGCATCCCCATAGGCTTAACATGAGTTCTAAGCGTCTTTGTATGCTTATATCTGACTTCACTAGACTATGAATGCATTTATTTATGTTGTAAGACATGTAAAATAAATGAATGACATTGGCACTACGCACAAATTAATTTAAACTTACACCGCACTTCCCTAATAACTTCTGACTAGTTCTCTCGCGTCACTGACAGTAGCTAGAATGCATTAAAAAAACACCGGGAAAAACAGTGTTCAGTCCACCAAGTCAAGCTATTGGCGCTGCGCAGCACCAGTTGTGATATTTATCCTACCGAGTGTAATCGTAGGTAATGTCATGTATGAAAACTAGTATTGTTAGGCAATACTATAAGTGTAAAGTCCAGGGCAGCTGAGGTGTGGCGATGACATCATCAATAGGCCTACACAAGTATGCGGTTTCGCTGTCCAAATGAACTTACAAGGGCTACGGTTTTAGATTTTTCCACCCTGGTACCAGGTTTCAAAAAAGTGCGGTTTCGGGCAGTGCGTTTACAGGATTCGTTTGGACGATCAGCCAAGACGAAGCAAAACCGGTGCGTTTAACCCAAAAAGCGTCTCCGTGTGGACGGGGCCTGAGTCCAGGTTCACTACACTCTTGACTGCAATGTATGTGCTTCATTCATGCACACAACAGTCCAGCCCAGTGGCCAACTAGGCTGAGAGCAGCACATGACATAGCAATGACCAAAACATGATAGACTGTTTAAATGACTTAATGATCTTTGCTACAAAGCTCATTGTCCTGAAGCAGTATTTAAGATGCCGAAACCATTCTGGATTTTTAATCAGGTAAATTTGTTATTGTGGGTTGATTTATTAATGTGGGTTGCATAATCTTGGGCTATCCAAGTTATCTTTCCTATGCAACAAAGGAGACCTCAGTTTTTGTGTACTGACTTGGACAGCCATACCTTGTCAGTCCTATGCATGTAGGCTAATGCTAAATTAGTGCTGATTATGCATCAAATAGGCTATATGGTATAATACAACTGAATGCCAAGGTTATCCAGAATCAGTATAAGCCATAATGTGACCATAAAGCGACTACCAAATCGCCTTGAAATATAACATTGTTATTAAAGGAGAATTCCGGTGTGATATTGAGCTAAAGTGTGTTGAAACATGATACCGAGTGTAAACGTATGTCTCATAGCTCATCTCGGCTTGTCCCCTGCACTCAGAAAGCTGGCTCAGAAAGCTCAGAAACTGGAAGCAACTGGAATCCATGCATTTCCACGGAATTAATAATTAATAATAATTATTATTAAGTGCCGTGTCACATTTGACCCAAGTACTAACACACACTGATTTTCCAAAGCCTTTCCAACTGGTAGCCTGATCTTTTCTTAAGGATTACTTTGTATGTACAGCACACCAAGCAAAAGTGATATCAAGACACTACAACCACTCCTGACAGGACTTCAGTGGAAAACATTGGGACTAACATCACAGAAAAAAAGACATAAAATTAAACTCGAAATCAATCTTAGGCATAGATTAGGCATTAAGCACAACTCTAGACACAACTTGATGGCAAATACCAGTGCTGAGCAAGAATTTCATGTTGCACTAAGCAACTCACAAAAAGCAAAACAGAACCATCCACATACAGTAAACCATTATCCTGTAAAATTGCCCAGTTATCCCTTGAGGGTCAGAATAGATTCAAGTTTTTAACCTCCCCTGCCATTTCAGGCTTCCAACAATCCTCACTGCCCATCTACATCAGATCCCTGCCACAATACCAAAAGAAACTTTAGCAGATAATCAAGTAAAAAGGCCAAATTGAGACATTGCTCTTGACTTTAGATTGGAAACGGAGAGGATTACCATGACCTGTGATGAGTTTTGCATTGTCTTACAAATCCTGAGCTATCAAATATGAATCCCTGTGTAATAGAAAAAAGACACAGCCATGTAGCCTCCATGTCTGAAATTTTACTTAAGCTGCAAGTTGACTAGAAAATTGAACAATAACTCGCAAACGGTCCAATCCAATCGAAAACCTCACATTTCATAGGCACGCTAATCAGAACAATACCACTGCAGAAAGTAAAGAAATAAAGTAAGTAGGCTTTCATCCCAATGTTAAAATTCCCCAATTGGTTCATGGATTCATAGCATTTTAAAAAAGGAAGTGTCTTTGATGAAATGATTAGTGTTCGTCCAAGAGACCAAGCGGAGGATAAAAACCGAACTATTTTAATTATGGCAAAGTCAGCACCAAAAAATGAACTTAATAGCATTTACCACAGGGGTCTAATAGCCCTCCCTGCATTCACATGCTGACTTTGCTGAGGGAGTTTGTCAAGCCGCTCACTGGGGCTAATTCTTGTAACATGCACCAGTGCTTTGATTACATATTCCCAGTGAGATTCAGCCATCACCCCTTCAATTAAATGCCCCTTAAGCCTCATTCAGTTGGAAACGTAGCCAGAAATGTTTTTTTTTTTTTTTTTTTTTTTTTTTTTTCCCTTTTCAGTAAAACAGTTCTTAAACTCTGCTTGAATGATGAAACTGAACAGCAACAAATGTTTTCCAATAACTTCAAAAGACGCAAGTCCAGTTTGAATAAATACATCAATATTGACATGGACTGCTCAGACTTAAACTCCACTTCAGCTCACAATTGCATCAACTAATCATAACAGAAAAAAATGAAATCCACTACTACTTGGAGCGGTGGTAGCGTAGTAAATAGGGAGCAGGGTAGCATGCAGTGGTCTGAAAAGCTGTGAGTTTAAATCCCGGCTTCCACAGTTGTGCCCTTGAACAAGGCACTTAACCCTGAGTTGCTCTGGGGAGAATGCCCATTGTAATATAATTTACACATGTAAGTCGCTTTGGATAAAAGCGTCTGATAAATGAATAAATGTCAATTTAAATGTTTACAATAACATTACCTTCGGAGAGAAAAATAAATAGCTCACCTCGTTGACTGCATCTGTCGAGTAGTCTCTGGGTCCTCAAACATTTTGACAATGGGCTCAGTCTCTGACTGCAACTGTTTTAGCTGAGCCACGACTGTAGTCCTTTTCTCCCTCAGCACTACAAACACAAACAAGGATAAGCACTGGAGTGATGAAAAGACACAAGATAGTAGACAGGTGAGGTGTTTGAGATGTATGTGTGGCGCTAGTAGATGTGAAGAAAAAATCACATAGCTAGAAAAAATGTGTTTTAACACAGGTGGGTAAGGGTCGACATACACACACACACACACACACACACACTGAAATTCAGCAGGCAAAAATTACAATACTCTGAATACTAACTTTGTGGAATCTCCTTGTCAGGGTACAGGTTTTTGTATACATCCATGGCAAAATCCACCATGTTGGTATCACTAAGAAGCTCCAGTTTTCCTTGAAGAAGTTCTTTTTCATTGTAGATCTGAAAGATATGTTGCATTCACAACGTTGCAAAATAATGCCAAGTTTTTAACATAAACACAGGTGAGCTACTAGTCACACATCTCTCACAGTAAGAGCCTACAAAACCCCTGGGGGGTGGGGTTGTCCAAACAAAGCAGAAAAATAGTATGCCATGCCATTGAACAGTAACAAAGACAAAAACACCAATAACGTATGATTTAAAAGCTGACAGCTTGTGAGAAGTTAGCTTGATGAACAACTGGCTAGCGCATTGCTAAGAGCGATGCCATGCGTACAGGGAAAACTGAGCAATCCAGCTAAACTAAGGTACCAAATATGACTTCATGCAACTTGCACTTATGCAGTGGTGAATTTAGAGTCGTCAGTACCTTAAAGTCTACGCTACCATTAACAAACGTCAGACTAACTAGCTCCCTATGTTTCGGTTAGCTAGGCTAAAACAGCAGCTGCAGGATTACAGCCTGTCACGTGTCTTCAAATATTAGCAAGCAAGACCAAATACCAGGTGAAAAAAGCTTATTGTTTCGTGTGATAAAAATAGATTTTACCTCTTTAACAGAGAGAAATTCCAGCAAGGGGAAAACCAGATGTCTGTCCAAGAAATGGGCAATTCTCGTGGTCAAGTCGTAATCAGCCATGTTGGATGCTGTTGGGGGACGGTCCTAAAAATTGCACAAAGTAGCCTACTACTGTAGGAAGTGACATAACAACGCAGGTATCAGCGCGTTGCTCGAACTGTTTGTAGCCTAGGCTAGTTCTTTGTTTCCTTTCATTTCTCATTTGTGAGCTAAACTTACATGAACCAGCCATATTTCTACATTAACCATAAATGTTTTTCACCTATATTTACAGTAGACAAATTGTGTTACACTG
This sequence comes from Alosa pseudoharengus, assembly GCF_046254945.1. Taxonomy (NCBI): domain Eukaryota; kingdom Metazoa; phylum Chordata; class Actinopteri; order Clupeiformes; family Clupeidae; genus Alosa; species Alosa pseudoharengus. The sequence continues at coordinate 17,037,844 of NW_027468587.1, read as the reverse complement.
ACTGTGACTGTTTGTTTACAATATTCAGGGTTGCCAACTTTGGGTGATTGGCTGGAGTGAGATTTTGTGAAGTCATAGTGCCTGTGCGTTAAATTTTTTCCTAAACCTAATTTTAAAAATGTCTGTCCCCTGACTTTTTTGCTATGTACAGTATAATCCCTGATTTAAGTTTCTTCAAAATGTACAATGAAATTATTGATTGCACTTGAAAACAAGACCAGTGTTTTAACCCCGTGGCATGGAAGGATTATGAGCCACTGGGCCCCTGGGCACAGACATGAAAAGGGCCCCCCTGCCCACCTGAAAAAGGTAGTAGCTCAGTAGAAAAAAATGAAAAATAACCCCTTAAATGATTACTTCTGGCGAGTTTTGTGGAAAGAAATGGACAGATTGAGACTTATGAATGTGTGTATGAGTGTACGAATGTATCAGGGATGGAAATAGCCTAAAATATTTTTTTCCACCTACCATTGTGGCTGGTGGATTCCAAAGTCTACCAGCCACTAGAGATACAGTATGAACATTTGATGAAAAATCATGACCAAAATGATTACGGTTATTGGTATTGCAATATGATTAAAATGTGCTCACTTTTCTTCTAAACCTACCATCAATGTTGGACAGAACTCATAATTGGCCTGCCCTTCATGCCCAGTAGCAACAAATCTAAAGGTCAACAGAACAGCTATAGTGTCATAAAAGTGGTGTGGCTCCTTTAAGACCCAATCCACTGGTGTGAGTTCTGGAGCCATCCAACTTCTAACTCTATACTATCCTACATCATCTGATTTTAATATTATGTCTAGGCTACAGTATATTTAACATTTAACATTTCTTTTCTATTTGGCCTGTTATGAAATTATGCACTGACCAATATAAGCACACTTTTTTAAGACACTTAAATACATGCATGCTTAGCATTTTGTGAAAACAAATCATTATGGCTACATCGACAAACTCTTAGCCATGAGCTATATATCCTCTGATTTTAATATTTACACATATGTATAGCACAGCTCAGTTTTAAGACACTTAAAGCCCAAAATTGGAGACCATATAGAAATTTGCTACCATTTCAAAATCGGATTACTCTGGAACGGCTTATTGTACAGGGAATTGCATTACTTTGTGTTCGGTAAGGTCTGCTGTTTATTCTGGTTTACGGTTTGTCATGTGTGGAACGAAAAGTTTGTGAGATATCCCTCCTATAGGAATTGAAATGAGCGCAGAGCTATAGTAGCCTAATATGATTATTTCTTGAAAGTTAATTTATTTTTCTCGCGAACCGTTTATCGCAGCAAATAGCGGCTATAGCACCTTATAAAAGATGAGAAAAAGTTATTTAATGTGATGTCTGTGAGGCTACTTCGCGAGTAGTTCCTAGAGAAGAATGGGCGGCCACACTTTATGTCGGTCTGCCTCATGTCTAAATAGCAGCGTGTTCCGTGAAGGTGTCGCGGACCGGATTAAAATACTCTAGTCAGCGAATCAACAACCAGAGAAAACTGCGCTGAGAACGTTGTAGGCGGATATTAGACCTACCTGCTGTTGGTCTAGACATATGTATGCCTTAAACTCGTATCCTGTCATTTAGAAACAATGCTGTGGGCTAGTCTAGTCATCAACAAAAAATGAACAGATTGCAAAAAAAAAAAAAGAATGGATTTGGCGTGACATTTCTTGAGTGTGCGTGAGAGCGTGAGATTGGTGCTGAAAGCGTGAGTGTCACGCCAGATGCGTGAGAGTTGGCAACCCTGAATATTGCGACCTACCAGGATACAAAATGGCATTTAGTCAACGTTCCTTAAAAAAAGGGGGGAAGGGGGGTTTAGGCCTAGTTGCTCTGTGAACCTTTCCCCAAGACCCCTATAATTGCAGTGTATAGCTGATACAATGAAATATTTCATGCTTATAGGGGAATTCCTATGCCAAGTGAACTTGTTGAATTGTTAAACATTGGGTCTCTTCCAGAACCCACTGAAATGTCCCAGCCGACAAGTAGCCTATCAGCAAGAGTTCATATAGCCCAAAGTACATGATCTCTCTTTGGAACTCTAGCTGTTCTGCTACCCACAGCAAAGCTAAATAAGATGGAGGCAATTGTACAATACAAATTTACTGAGTTTAAGGAAATAATCACATATTTCCTTTCAATTATCATAGTAGGAATCTGGAAACGTGATACTCGCGTGGTCGGTTGTGCTGTTGACTTCCTTACTAACAAAAGAAGCCTCAGTTTTAGGCTATTCCTCATCCCACAGCTGTGTCATAAAGATGCCCATATGTCAGCCATACACACAGTGAAGAGCCAATATCAGCTACTCAATGGTCCATCTCTAATAGATTCCACTAGTAGGCTACCCTGTTTGCTTGACAACCACATTGCGCTGTCTTATAGCCCCAAAACAATTTAGCCCTTTTTACAACAGTCTGACTGCAGGTAGAAATGAGTCATAAACGCATGGTATATGCGCACCACGGCCAATTCTGTTTTACTGGATGCTTTTGATACAGCCAGCTGTGGCTCGATGTTAGCAGGCTTTGAAACTCTTAAAATAAAGGAGTGGTTGTGTGGGTGTGTGTGTGTGTGTGTGAGAGAGAGAGAGAGAGAGAATTCTACCAGGGAATTTTTTAAAGTGTGTTGTAGCATACATATGATTTCAGACATGGTGCTTCAACAGTGAAATATTAATTATGTTTTTGTTTCATTAATTGGCACAGGCACAGCCACATCCTGAAACTTTATACTCCGATGAGCAGCATGACGTCTTGTTGTTTTTGTTCAGAGCTGGGCCCGACATGTACTTGAACTTCTCCTTTCTGTTTCATGATTCATATTATTTGTATATAGCCTAGCCTGGATAACACTCCAATTGGAGCGTAGCCAGCTGTGAAATTAAACTTGAATTGTACATTAAACTCTAACGGATGCTTTCCAATGTACAGTAAGCACTGTGTCTTTCAACAAAGGTTTTACATGCAGTTGTTTACTCTGTTTCAAAGAAAGTACATATCTGTGTTTGAAACTAACAGCGCAGCCATTTTTAGTGACAGCTATCCTCCTCTGTCACTGTACAAAGCCCGCCCCATTGATAAGTGGTGGGCTAGTGATTGACTGAGTTGCCTGACTAAACAGCAAATGTACAATATTCAAATGTAAATACAGGTATTTTGCTTTGCTGTGACTGGAACGTTTCCTCATTGCCTCACACAATCTGGCACAGACTCTGGGAGTCTGTCCATGAAAATGCTTGTGAAATTATTATTCATGGCTTAATGTGAGGAAATTACCACCTATTAAATGGGTTGGTTTCACCGTGAAAAAGGGATACTTTGTAGTGGATTATAAGTACTTTTACATGATGGAAGTAAAACTTTTTTCTTTTCTTTATCGCTATCCTCGACGTCCTGCTTGATAAAGACCATGTGTGTATTATTCTGTGAAGGTGCTGTAGATGTTTTTGATAAAAGAGTTAACCATTGACCACTCCTTTTGGTATTCTTTGGATACAGTATTTGGGTTAATTATGGAGACGAATATTTCTCTTGACCTCTAGGAGCACTCTAGCCCACCATAGTTGCATTGGGCATGTACATTTGTATCTAATAATTGTAAAAATACAATATAAGCGCATTAATATTTGGTAAAGTCTTACATGTACATGTTTTTTTTAAATCATGTCTTTGGCAGCCCCAGCTGGAAAGTCTAGCTTTGTTAAAAATGTATCCAATAAAGGCACAGCACGGTTAAATACCACAAGCTTAATTGTAATGGACATAGAATCTTGTATTTGAAAAGAAAAATTATTCAGAGGCAAGATTACTCTGGTTTCTCCTGTTTCAACCAGCCAATCATTCTAATGAAGGCTCCCTTAGGAGCAGAGTACAGGAAAATCCAAGCAAGTGGAATAGACTAAACACAAAATCCCATTTTGCTGGAGGAAAACTAAAGCAAAAATGTACTTTCCCATTTTCATATTTCATCCTCTATCATGTTTGAAATACCGTACCCTGTGAATAACTCTTAAGTCATTTTACACTGGTTGGAATGTGTCTTGGAGTAAATTGGGCTCAGAATGTTTTTTTTTTTTCATGATATGCACAGGATACATTTTCAAAGGACACCTTTTTTTATTATTAAATCCAGCAATCATAACAAGGGTCTAAGTGACTAATACAGTGTGTCAGACATTTCAAGTCTCAAGTGTAGAAGTTTGTAGTTGAATTTTGGGATCTTTATGCCACGTAAATGTGGCCCACAGAAACCCACTTTACCCTCTGTTAATAATTCTCTCACAGGTCATTTCTTCTCAATCAGTCAGTAAAAAAGGAGAGGGTATGTTTAACAGTGAATCATACCTAATTGTGGCTTGGATACTAGGGGGAAACTGTAAGTGCTAAGATGATTAGCACATTGAAGTTCCATTGAGGGAAACACTACTAGGCCACAGTATGAGAGACCTGTCTGTGTTTCTAATTTGATGAAGATGCTCTCTTACCCTACCATATAAACAGGGAGCATTAATCTAAATGTACTTTTTTATGCCAACATTTCAGTTGGATCAGTGTTGAATTGGTTCATAGAAGAAAATACAGTATTTCCAGTTTAAAAGGGCAAATCAACTTGATCTCAAAATTTGACTCGATTAATATTTTGTGAAAATATCAATTGGGTTCTTAGAGAAGCTATGTTTATATATGTCATGGATGGTTGAAATGGTTGTGGTTGACAGGAAAATGTTTGCAGGAGGAGTTCTGATTGCCCCAGATGTTGTTGCTTTTTTAGTACTTCACTGTCTGGAAACTCTACTCTGTTGATGCTCCAGAATGCACGAGGCCCATGCTTACCCGTATGCTACCCCAAACTATCCCAACCAAGGAAAGTGGCACGCAAAGCCACACTAATAATTACTTGCACAATTAAGTATTCCATTCCAAAACACACAGACACATGCTGTGCACGAACACATACAGTATGGATGCACAAATATGTATGCAGACACACACATACACACACACACACACACAAATCCTATGTCAACATCATTTATTTTCCATTCCTTTTTCTATATACAATACATGTACACACAAAACAATAGCAGACACAACATAAACATCAAGTAAAGGCTTTGAATGTGTCTAGATGAATTGAGGGAAACACAACCACACACATGCATTACACAACTATAGCCAGACAAACCATTCATCAACAATGACCGCTTTCTGAATAAAGTGAGCAATACCATTTCCTGACTTATTTTATATGATGGACTATCATTCTCTGGCTAGGTAACAAAAGAAGAGGTGATGGGGGAAGTGGTTTCTTGAATTTTTTTCAAAATTACCGGCTGGCACTGTGCCCTTTTACTTGGTATTACGGTGCCCTGCAGGCGCCAAAATAGCTGTGGGGAGCTATTGTTAAGCACTAAGTTGAGGAGCCCCCCTACTGTTATTTATTCAACTGGATCTCTGTGTGGGAAAGGGTGGGTGTCGGAACAACCATGTCTGTGCAATATTGCTGTACCTTTTGTTGACTTGTGGTGCCAAGGCTCCCTTGTAGCACAACCTGGGAGAGACTAAAACAGCATTTATGAGAGCATAACTGGGGTAAAGAAAGGAGGGGGAGGACGCTAAAAAAAAAGCAAAACTAATTGAGGCGGATAAGTTTGTACAGGAGTGGAATCTTGTAAAATGTTTTTTGTTGCATTTATACCATTTTTGCTGCTCTAATTTCTAAATAAAACTCTAATTTGTTCCTGTTTGTGGAAATACCAGGGCCTCACAGCCCTTACAAAAGTGATGAAGCTTTTCCTTTAATGGCTTTCCCCAAGTCCATCTATTCCATCATTCATTAAAAATAGCTATTTAACACTAATGGAATGGTAGAAGTGCATGGACTGGTCAACCAAGGATTCTGAACTTTTCCCTCCTTTATTTCATTGGAGATTATAGACGGGACAGCAGATACTGGCAGACGCGGTGCTCTCCAGCTACTTTGTATTCCAATAAGTCCACAAACAAATCAATACCCTCTGAAGACGAACGCCTCAGTGCAAGATACTGCAAAGTCAAACATTGCTCTCTAAGCCAAATGAATTATTATGAATTTAAATGATGCTTTTAAACGTGGCCTGTTAGATATGCACCACCTCGCTCGTTGGCCATGTCAGGTTATAAATCACCAGCCCACCAGCGTCCTGATCCAGAGCCCAGTGCTGACATCAGCACTGTCGTATTTGATGGCATTGGACCTGGGTTATCAGAGACAGAGCCAGGGGGCCAGAAAACAATGCAAACTCACAGAGCAACTCTTTCCCCTCTTTGCATGTCCACAGAGAACATCTGCACAGCACATGCTTCCCTGCACCCAGTGGAGAAGCAAGCACCGACACTCGGAGTGTTTTGGACTATCTGCGTGTCAGAGGGAGCACAAAAAACTGCTTGCCCCTTTTTTTTTGTTTGGTTTATTTGCTGTTGTCGCTGTGTGTTTGTTTTGTTGCTTTTTATTTTCCATACTTTATGGCTTCAATTACTGCTATTTTTCTACCACATGCTGACAGATGAAATATTGAAATCACAATAGGCAACATAATTAATTTAATTAATTGGTTAAAAATCAGTTGAATTTGAGAGGATAGCACATGTCATTTCCAGACATGCAAGATGAAATTATGCACCGAGTATCCTGCCCAACCAAAAGTGGATCATTGAGGCCCCCAAAGCTTCCCCGTTTCCAAATTTACCCCACATGATATGCATAGCTTTATTTCTCCCTGCAATTTTCTCAGAAAACATGACATTACAAAGAATGCACCAGAATTTCCAAATCTGTGGTCCTGGACATTTCTTCCTGGAAGCAAAAGGTGAAATATGATAACTCTGGATAATGCTCTTTGGTAATGCTTTCTGTTAAAAAAGGGATAGGGTTCTTATTATTCATCAGATGCCTAGTCTTTTAGAATAATTATGCCTTGCGCACATATTTGTGTAACTCTCAGTGGTGTGTGTGTGGGGGTCTTGTAAAAATGTCTTTCAAAACAATGAACCAAACCTGATTATAGAGGTGAGATATGAAAACTGATGTTCTTTTTTTGCACTAAGCCCAACATCTTGCAGATCCCCAGAGAGGCTGTACAGTAAGTGTTCCATGCTCCAAGCTGTAACAATAGCAGTGGGTCACAGGTCAGACCACCAGTGCTCTGGACACTGTAACTCCAGAGGTCTGTCAACAGTGTCTTATTTTTCAAGGGAACCAAATAGGGAATCTTAACGAAACATAGTTTGAACGTCATTGATCTCTCCTGGACCGCCATGCTTTCAGAAGACACAACAAAAGTCTTCATTATTGCTATGCTGTGTTGTTTTAAAACATGCTGCCACAAATGTTTTGTAAGAAGGATAGAGACAACGCTAATTAAGTATTTGAATGAGGCCTTTTGAAAACAGCTCAGAAATAACTCTGTGTTTTGTATCCATAACTGCTTGAGAAAAAAATGCTGACAAAGTTGAATATAAGTGTTACCGATGAGGTGAATGTCAAGTTCCATTGCTTCCACATGTGACAAGTATTACCAGTGTCTGTGGTCCATTCCATTTCAGGAAGTGTTTTACAAATCAAATGACTTCCAATTCAAGACTGGCACAGATCAACGGTGTCCAAAACCTAAAATATTATACATTTGCCACCGGAAATGGTATTTAGCTTGTCAGCTTTAATGAGGTGTCTGTATTTAGGTCTCTTACATCTTTTCAGCACATGGTGGAATCTTTGATGAAAATAAAAAGTAAAGCAGTGAATGTGAAAGGAATTAGCCTATATGAAAACAAACTATGTGATCCAATTAACAGAAATATTGTGGAAATAATTATGTTATGGACTAAAGAACAATTCTCAATAAATAAAGAAATAAATTCAATATAAATCATAAATAAATCGATAATCAATTTGATGTTTTTCATATTCTGAAAAATAGTATGTGAACTGACACATACAGTTATCATGTGTAACTTTATATAACTTTATATAGGCGAAGTGTCAAGGAGTTAACTTTAATGCTTAGAGTGGCATGCACAAGCACTCTGTTGAAACCCCTTAATTGTAGAACTTATGAGAGTGAACACATCTGTACACACATACCGGCACAAGCAGCAAAGTATTTTGAAAGTCATCCTTGGTGTTGTTAAACCCCTTGTTTAAATTGAATTTAATGGGAAGGAACAGCAGCCATGTCCAATCCATCCAATCCAGCAAGACTGTAGAGCATGTGGAAAGACACTGCCCCACTATGCAATCACACTAGCACGAGGTGTCAAGGGAACCATTGATCTTCAGTTTAGGCAACATCAATAGCAAACACACAGTCCCCCCATGTGTTTGCTATTGATGTTGCCTGAACTACAGATATTATGGACATTATCATTTGGTCAGATTGTGTGTGTCTGTGTGTGTGTGTGTGTGTGTGTGTGTGTGTGTGTGTGTGTGTGTGTGCGTGTTTGTGAGCGTCTTCTTGTGATATGTTGCCTCCTCAGACTTGTCTTTCAGGATACAGGCAAGCTCAAAGGTGGTATGGACGGACTTGCATTGAAGTCTTGCATCTGCGGAGAGTGATTTGTCTAAAGGGTGAAACGTGATTTGTCTGACTAGGTGAAATCCTGTTGGAGCATGGATCACAAACACATGGGTTTCTTTCAAACGAGGTGAAGGCTAACATTGTCGCAAATTGCTGCAGTCTTCATTTTCCATCTATCTAAAAGTGCGGGCGAACAAAAATGAGAGTTGGAAAGCACAGGAGCTGTTTAAAACCACAAAACACCTCACCCCCATCCCTCTCAAATTAGAGTCTATAACTGTTCATTTTGCTGATGTACGCCTTTGATTGACTCTGTCAGGAAACAAAATAAAACAGCTGTACTGTAGACTCTCTTTTTGGACTAAGCTTATGAGGGGAATATATGTCTTATCCACGTGTGCCATGTGTGAGGTTTACGGCAACGGCATGGAAACCTACGTAAGCAGAAGTCAACGAGTACAGTTTAGGTTTTCAGGTGGTTGCTATTGATCTCTCCTCATCTTGACGTTTGTCTGGGAGATGTGTTCCAATGTAAACATTTAAATGCATGTTGGAACTTTTCTCTTTCACGTTTTCTTAGCTTCCTCTTTATCCAGCTGCATCCTATGCAGAAAATAATAAAGAGCCGCTTTAAACCTGTGAGGGGAGAAGGGCCATTTGCCACCACACTCATCCATCCTCTGTCCTGCTGGCTCCAGTAGTCTGGTCTGCAGGGCAGGTTGGAGACGGCCCCTGGCCTTTCACACTGTATCCTGGCAGGGAGGGAAATGTCCTTTAGCCTGAGGACAACACTCGGCTGTTTTGTGTGGTCACAACACTGTTTAGGTTTCCGAAAAAAACCCAACCACATATCCACTGACTGCCATCAGCAGTCTCGGAAATTACAATTCCATAGGTCACCAAGCCTTAATACTACACAAACTGCACATACCCTTATTGTGTATTTTTCTTTTAGCACTCAAAGTGACTCAAATTGAGTCCTGCTCTGGAGCAGTGTTCATCCAAGACTGTGCCATTTAAAAAGAGAAACGCTTTTTTCCGTAAAGCTAACTTCTGTTTAATTTGATTGTCCATACTAGAACATCACCCCTTGCAGTGTTGTTGTGAACACGCTGGCAGAGTCCATGTCAGTAGGCCTAGATGAAGCCACAACAACCAGAGTCTTAAAAAGAACGCAATGAAGAAAACAGAACACCCATATAAGAGGAAATTAATTTTGAAAGATGCCTTATGTTGTTCTGTTATTAGAACTGATAAGTCCATAGACCCCGACAGATATTGTAGCAGTGTAGCAAAATTAAGGCTAAGCTGTAGGGGTTTATTGGGCATCCACAAAGCATTCAGAGCCCAGCCAGCTGTATCCAACAAACACCATCAGGCAGTCTAGCTATATCAGGCAGTAGCTAGCACAGTACAGCTCCAGAACGTATGTAAATAGCGATGCCATCTTGGTGGGGGCAACGATCACTGGAGGCCAGTGGAGAAACAGGTGTCTCTGATTGCCGGCAAGTGTTGCCCAATGACAGTAGTGTTTGCCCCCAACAATATGGCGGCCGCGTTCATGTCTGCCACCTAATAGAACCTTAGGAGAGAGAGCTCCTTTTCTTTAAGTAGACTCTTACCTGGGGCCTCATGTGTGTATACGCACAAAAATGTTGCGTATCTTTCACGCTCACTTGGACACAAGAGTAAATGAATGTAAAAATGTGCATTTCTCCCGGGGTTTACCACACCAACTTCACGTCTGGCGTACGCACATTTCCAATGTGTATCGCGAGTTGGCAACACTTGTTGGCGTCAATGCAGCGCAACAACATTAGTTGATCACGAGTCTAGGCCATTGCACAGTATATTGTGAAATGTGGGTTATTAAAAATGATAACACTTTGAAGTAGGCCTATGTTTCTAGATAAGTGGAGATGCAACATGCGCAATTACTACTAAGCTATTCAACATAATTTTTTTGTGCGTATGCTACTTTCCAGGTTTGCACGTACGCAATATTTTAGTGTTAGAATGGCAGTAGGAGGCTCTGGATGTCCACAGCCACATGATCCATAGGCTCCCCACCTGACACTGTTGCAATGGGAGCGCCTAGACGGTCCTTTCTTTACTGTGCAGAAGTTGCAGTGGTGGCCATATAAGTTCATGTCCTGGTGACAGCCTCACCAGTAGAAGAAGAATAACAGCTGATGAAGCATCATGCTGATGTGGCCCACCGCCCAGCCATCCACCCAGCTAGACTCAGTAATAAGGATATATACTCTTTTGATCCCGTGAGGTCTCATTTATCCCAATCCGTGAATTAGTGAAACACACACAGCACACAGTGTACACACAGTGAGGTGAAGTACACACTAATCCCGGCACAGTGAGCTGCCTGCATCAACAGCGGCGCTCGGGGAGCAGTGAGGGGTTAGGTGCCTTGCTCAAGGGCACTTCAGCCGTGGCACTGGTCGGGGCTCGAACCGGCAACCCTAACCCAGCCCAGCAGCCGGATGTTGCAATGCCCCCCCCCCCAAGAGTCTGCTAGCATGGATAGGCTACATGGATAGGCTACAGGCACCCTGCTGTTTTAGATGGGAGGCATCTTTTTCATCCATGCTTGAGGTGGTGGCAGAGCACTACCACCTGAATCACAGCACTGACCCCCAGCACACTGACAATACTGTCACTCTTCTCACAGCTGTTGGGGCAGAGCGTTTGCATTGGCATGGAGATGACCAGCTCAGTTGCAAATGTCATAGTTGTAACCTTCTTCAGTTTCTGATCCAGCTGCCCTTCCAGCTCCAAAAGGTTCAACAGCCAGGTGGAAGAAGCAATCAAAACACAATTTGTGGAGCTTGTAGAGAAAACAGAAATTAAAAATGCTAAAGCCAACTATATGACTTGAGTCACTTTAAAATTAAGCAACATTTACTTCAATCATTGATTCATCACTTCAGCTAAATGTGATGGTGTTTTCCTTCCAGCCAGTTTCTTGTTGGCCTAGGCCTACTTCAGAAGTAGTGTTTCAACCAAGAACAGAACACTTAGGGTTTCCTTTGCCACTGGCGAATGAGAGAATGAGAGTTGTTGGTGATATTTTGGTTGTAAATAATCGGATATCCTCAGAGGCTAATAACTTCAATACATAGCTTCCATCCACTTCACTACAATGTGTCGCCTCGTTTCCTGATTTACGGTACATTTTCTGCGCTTGACCTCGGAAACGTCAATAACGTAAACTACGTATTCCTGAAAAAAAAATGGCGTCTGTGTCAGAGCTGTACGATGTCACTTGGGAAGGTAAAACAGGTCTTTTTCGCAGTCGTTACAGTTGTTTGAAATTCTGTTAACACGAGGAGATATTTCCACAAACATTTCGGTACATGTGTTAAATATGAACTCAACTGCGTATCTTACAAGACAGCGTTAGCTTGCCCCTGTCCTGTGGCTTGCGTTCTAGCGATGGCAAACATGAGCTAGACAAGCTAGGTTGGGGAAGTAACGCTAATGCTAGGCCTTGAATATACTAACAACTATGTTTAGGGTTTAATTAACTAGTTATATTGAATATATAATGTTGTCATTGTGTTACGAACAGAAATAGTCACCCTAGAATCAGCTAAACAATTAGCTCGTTGTGCTAGCGTAGCTAATGAACGAGGGCAACACGAATAGCCTAACGTTACTAGTTAGCAAACTGCTTGTAAGTTAACAATGCATTCAGGATATTAAACACTGACTTATGCCAGAAATGGCTTTAAGTTACATTTGTGGCCACTGCAAAATAATACTAAGCGCATAGAGAAATTGCTAACGCCACCTAGTCAACAGGACCACAGACTTCAAGAACACAATGATGCTTTGCTATTTCGCTTACGGGAGCTAGTTCATAAATGTATCATCAATTTTTTCTTTGCAATTTTCGGACTGCGTCTGTAACTTCGGTTTCAGACATTAAGCAGAGAAGCCTGATAGAGAATTTACGTCTTCGTATAACGCTATTGCCGTCCAACGTAAAACCATAGAAAACAGTGGCTAATCATTTATGCATCTCGATTTTATTGTGTTGGGTGGTGTTGAGACAACTAGTTGGTCCAGAGGGCTTACATAGCAATGCAAAGCAATTATATGCTGACCCACGAAGTAACGTTACATGGAATGTACCATGCACCCTTGATGTGGGATGATTGATATGCAGCATATATTTGACATATTGCCGTTTCAAATTGTCACCGTTGCGTATATCTCAGTAGCCTACCATTTCCCACACTATACACAAAGACAGTTGAAGTTTTCCACGTTTTTATGATTTATGATCCACATTGATGTACTCACTCTGTTCTTTGTGTTGCAACAGATATGAGGGACAAACTTCGCAAATGGAGAGAAGAAAATTACAGAAACAGTGAACAAATTGTGGATGTAGGAGAAGAACTTATAAACGAACATTCATCAAAACTAGGAGATGATAGTAAGTACCGCCACAGGGGATCCCATCTTCTCCTCTTTACAATTTTACAAAACAAAACCGAACAAAACAAAAAGTGAAATAAATGTGCCTGGTGTGATTGAAGCATCACAACATGAGTCTATCCATCAGAGGTCAAAATGCATCAGTTTAACAGAACCTTTCATGGCCTTGTTCTTAGACTTCAATCTTTAGTGGTAATGGCAGATATGAATGTATTCTTACAGAGGGTCTGAAATGTTGCCAATAGTTGATTTGCAAAGGCAATAAACCTCAAGACTGCTTTGTTTTGAGGTTTCGCTATTGTGTGTTCCTGAGATTGATGTGGTTTTGTCATGTTTTCTGAGGTAAGGTCAGATATATCTCGCACGGGTGATTTTTTTTAATGATCTTGGGAACTCTGTGACCTTTTAAGGGACCGACATTAGCCTCTCATATTTATCTGATATGATTAAGGTCCAGCATGAGTACATTTTTAAATTGATGAGTAATATGTTGAAAACATCTCCAGAGAATTTGATGAGAGGAATTTTAGATCTGTTGTCCAGAGAACGGATTAGTATGTTCCATGTCCAAGATGTCAGTCAAGATGTGCACTGCCAGAATTTTCGATTGAGACAAAATCCCATGGCTAGAGTCGTATTTTTGGCAGTTTCAAGACAAATGTAACTTACATGAAGGACTTAGAACTCCAAGGAGTCTAGTGTCCAAGAAACAAAGTTCAGTGCACATAGAAGAGACTAATCATTTTGAACAGTCAGATTTCTAGTTGGAGACTGTTTCAAAATAATCCGAGGATGTTCTTGTAACTTCCTGAATCAGGATTTTCCTCTAGGCTTTTGGAAGCCTCAAAACCCTCACACATTGTCACAGAAGTCAGTGCTGTTTTTATTTCTCACTGAATAACCAATTCTTTGAGTCCACACTCTGCCCAGCCATACTTGATAATATGACTTGAAGTTGACCATTTGAACCCCTGAATTTGACCTTGACCTTTTCTAGGTTAACTAGGCAATCATCTGCTTGATTTCCTGAATTTTACCTTGTTTTTTTTGTTTTCCTTGCATTAAGTTGTTTTCTGCGATAAATAAAACCCCTATCCCCTGAGCTCTTCTGTCCACATTAAAATGGTGATGGCACTCTCATGCCCCTGATGTGCATGATTGTTAAAACTCCAGGTTTATGTAGTAGGTAAAACAGAGTTTCAGAAACCATGTTGTGTGGTTGCCACAATGCAGAGAAAGGTTTTTGCTCCAGATACTACCAGTAAGAAAACAATACGAAAACATTAGTGTGGATGGAGAAGATTTTTAATTAAAATCAGTGTTTTCAAATTTAGCCATTTACAGGGAGGCTACAACGGGTCCACAACTGAACTCTGTTCGCTTAACAATAGCTTAACAATAGTTTTAGAAGACTTGTCTAACATACGCACCACTATCACATCTGGTGTAGCTAGTTCCATTGATTATTGTGGAAGCTAATTGTTGCAGCAGACGCTACATAAACACAACGCTTCAGTTACGTTGTATGGTGTAGCCTCCCTGTTATAAAGCATCACAGTCCCGCCCCTCCTCCGAGAGAGCTTAGTTTACGGAAGTAAATTTCCCATTCATTTCTCCCATTGACGTTTTGGAAAAATCCGTATCTAAAGAGTTTTAGAGCATGTCTTAGGCTAATCAGCTACGGCGTAACTCATAAGCATACAACATATCATTTCGAGTGAAAAAACGAAGAGAAAGTCCAAAAAAAGTCAAAGGTACAAGACTGTGTACATATTTTTTATTTCCGATCGAAGGAACTACTCATCCCATAAACCACCGCGCCTCACTGAAAAATAGATTCTATATAAGCAGCACGAACCAGCGCGAAATCATTTCCAACCATGTTTCCAACAGGCGACAACACGCAAACCCTTTCCTCCAAACAATGATTTTTATATAGTTAATAGCAGTTATTTCAGGAGTAATCGTGTAAATAATAGTGTTTTGGTATTGAATGTTATATTTACCATCGTGTATTTTATATCGTGTGTGTGAAACCGGTTAACGTTAACGTTAGCAACATTGTGCAGTGCTTCATATCTGACTGCCATCCTGATGCATGGACCGGTGCATGGTCTGCTCTTGGACCACCATATTCAGTTTATTAACTTGCTGTGAATTATTACACAAAATGTTCATTAAATGTACGAAGAAGTATTTCTAGGTTAATGATTGATGATATGGCTCGTACAATATGAAGGCTACAGTAGCCTAGCTAATGTTAACTAGCATTACCAACCTCCCTGCAAAACTCACCACACAACTTCGTAGGTTTGATAGGGATGCTGGCCCTTACAAAACCCACAAGCTGACCCTCGACACACAACAGTCAATAATGTGACCGGATTTAAAGTGGTTTTCACCCCTTTGGACACTCTTGATTTCGTCCTTGAAACAGTGAAATATTCACGGGGGCATGGACGGTTTGCTAAGCATTTTACTGCAGTGTCTAGCCGGTGGTAGCATCCAGCCTGTGCTATCAGCTAGCTAGCTAGTTCAAAGGTTTAAGTACTTAATGGGGATATACAGGGCTTTTCAAGCCTCGACTAAGTTGATGTTTCATATAAACAACAATTCATATTCATAGAAACAACAAGGTCACTAAAACATAATATATTTCATACCTGTGTTGCAGCATGTAGGCTAATGTTAGCAGCATTACAATGACATTCTAATGTCTGAAAGGCTAATGATTAGCCTGTCGGGTAACTGAAAAGTTAAGTGTTCAAACTAGCATTTCCAGTGTTCTATTTGATGGTGTATTGGCCCTGACCAGTGTTGCGCGGTCTGCCCGAAATTAAGCGGTCGCCCGCGGATGACCGCGGTCACCCGCGGTTATGAGTCATAAACAAAATATTTTAATGATATTCGGGTCATTTGCGGGCGGGTCAGTTAAAATTAATTAAATATATATTTTCTACAAATAGGCCTAGCCTACTTCAAATATCACGAGAAGGCTAGAATCAATACAGTAAAGTAAACAGTAAAGAAGCTGAAGACGCGAGTTAAAATAATAAAGACACCCCTTCAGGAAAAGCGATATAGGCTATGGGAAATATTGGGAAAAGTTCTTAAAGAAGATGACAGTAGTACAAGTTAAAAGTATGACAGCCAAAACGGGCAGCCTGCAGGAATAAAATGTTATGGCACAGACTACACAGCCATATCTACCGGTATGTATAGGTTCGCGCATGCATACAAGTTACCTTAGTTCGTTGTGTTTGTGACTTTAAACAGTGGATGTGCTTTAGTAAAGCTTTGTGCTTCATTCAGCATTATAAACCAGTTCTTACGCTAACGTTTTGACCAGCAATGCCTATCTCTCTTGCCTACCTTGCCTCACCATTTCTGTTTTTCGAAAGAAAGATGTATGTCCATGGCCTTCAAATCTTATCCTAGTGTTCTAATCCTTGGTGGTTGCGTGCGTGCTTGCGCTCTTATTCTCATTCTCTCTCCTGCGCAAACATTATGTCCTGCATGCCTACTGCGTGTAGTTCTACTGCATAAAGTTTAGCAAATAAAGTAGTTTGTTTTACAGAAATGGCCTACTGTCACACTACATGCAGGCTATAACCAAAAGCACACATTTTGTAAATAAGCGGGTCGGATCGCGGGTCGGGTATAATTTTGTCCTAATTAATATTCGCGGTCCGAGTTGCGGTCGGGTTGATTAAAATATCGGGCGACCGCGGGCTGCTTGTGACCAAACCCGCGCAACACTGGCCCTGACTAAGTTCGTGTGATATATAAACCACAATCCTTGTTGATACAAGTACCAATGTTCATCTAGAAAGTTTTTATCACATTAAGAATTTCGCCATAGGCAGTAAAAGACTCCGCCATCTTTGTCAATAATTTCGCTGATAACGTTTCAAACTATGACCTTAACGGCCTTTCCACCAATCAGAGGCATCACTGTGGGATTGTCGGATTGTTCAGGATTGTGAGTAATGAAGTACTTATCCAAGACATCACGAATAAAAGACATTTATCTCAAAACAAGGTTAATGCCCCGTGAACTTTTGGCGTCTATATGAGCATACACAATCGCTTAGTACAGCCGTAGCTGGTTTTGAGTCTACCATGTGCAGTTAAGTTTTTATGGCTTATACCCGAATTGTCAATGGAGAAATTGCATTGAATTCTTACTTCCGGAAACTCCTGTGGGCGGGACTGTGATGCTCTATTGTGTGGACGCTGTCTAAGGCTGGGCATACACTGTGATTCTGCAGTTTTAGTGAGGTTTTTGTTTAATACCAACTCCTACTGTATGAGTAAATCGCAAACTTTGTAAAACCAAAGCTCACTATTTTTACGCTCACAGTATATGGTCCGTTGGCTACGACTTGACTGTTCACACTATACTTGTGAAATACAGTAAACTTGTCGGACCCAATGCGCTGCCTTGCCCACGTGTCGTTCAGTGTGCCGAAACATCTAAAAAAAAACATTTTGTAATGCTGCGTTCTACTTGTTTTTTAGCGAACTCGTAGCTTGTCAGTGACGTCATGTCAGTGTTGAACATACAAGCTGTTTGCGTTCTGTTTGTCAACCAGCTGCGCTACTGTCTGTTGGCTATTGTTAGCAGTTGTTACTAGAGTCATAGCATCATAGCGACAGATAGAGGTTGGACACCGTTGTTTCTACGACTGATTTAATGTGACACAAATCCACAGAACTACTAATAAATAGAGAATATAAGGCTTGCATTTACTGTTAATGGGCACAGCCATCTTGGATATTCAAACTCGTCTCGTCGTACATCTCGAATTCAGTTAAAAATCGGGCGCAAAATCACTTATGCCCAGCTTAATTCTGAACTACTACTGATAGATGACTGTAAACATTTAAATGACTTTAGAACAGAGTAAACATCTGTTAAAACAGAGAGCCCCCTCTGAGTTAATAGAAATTAAATGCTGAAGGAGGGAAAATGTTATTTGTAGGGCCCGATCACCCGAGTTACAGACTGTGGCCTACCACTAAAGGTGCAAAACCTTAGTGTTTCTGTAAGTATTATTATTATTATTATTATTATTATTATTATTATTATGTCACAGTGAATACTCAGGGACAAAGGCTTGTTCCCCTGGTGTGGCCCAGGGACTCCAGCGTGCCCTCTTATGTCACTGAGTCTCGTGGTTGGCATAAGTTATAGTTCCAGCTACACACACCAACAATAAACGGCCACCAATGGCCATTCAAATCCAAATTTAGCCAAAAGCCACATCTTGTGCCAATATCATGTGATTTTTGAAATGTTATCTATAGGGGATGCTGCAATTAACATTTCACCATCTCAAGACATGCCAATATATATTCTTATCTGTGATGTTACATGATAGATTGAGCGTGTATGGTAAATATATCCCACATTTGACCCACACACATGCACATACACATGAGCGCACACATAGAAACATACACGCGTACACATTGATACCCCTCTAAAACTTGTGAAATTTATCACACGCATCAGATGTGTGCATTTGACACACACACACACACACTACATGTGCGTGCATTAATGGATGATGAAATGTCAGGGGTCGCAGAGCGAAGGTGCCCGGGCCCGTCATCGCCGTTGTGTGACTATATTTCTGTTTGTGATTTTTATTTTCTTTTGATTCCTTTTTTTTTCTTGTAGTCATTATGATTCATACACTCTTAAAAGAGCTGGGTAAATGCTTTACACAGCTTGGTTTTATTGAAACCAGCTCTTAAATTGGCTGTGAAACAAGATGGTAATTATCAAAGCACAAGTTGGAATCATAAAAAGGGGCATTGAAAAACACCAGGCGTTTGTTTGTTTTGGCGTATCAGTTTTCTTGTTCAGTGGAGTTGTGTTTTTATTGTTTTTTTTCCCTCCATACTCTAATTAGCAGTTTTGAAGGCACTCAGCTGAACTAGTTGCCATGTCTGTCAAAACACTTGTCTAACACATAACATTAATTCCTTCAGGCCTAATTGGAATCCATTTAGCTGACAACACTAATCATTGGCTCTCTTCTGAACAGCTGACTGATTAAATGTGCACATATGCACATTAGGAAATGTTTCACTTGTCAATATAATATGACACTCTTAGTCAAAATTAACCTAATTATGAAGAGCCTTGTTTAGTTCGTGATGTGACTCACCGATCACTTGGTGAGAGCAGTGAGGCTGTTAGCACTGTGGATGTTGACCCATTTCAGATCCACCTCACAAGGGGGGGTGTGTTTGTGTGCCACACATTGATTGGTTGAAAACGATATCAAATATCCTGATATGATAATATTAATTGATTTTTTTAACACCACAGTAAGTCCTTTAGTAAGTCGATCGATATTTATGATGCCACGGTCATTCGTTCCTTGTGAAAACCCCTGACTAAACCCAGTATCGGCCCATTACATGGGGTGATGTAGAAATCTTGCACACTGGGCCATTCCCGCAACTCTGAGAGAGTGTGAGTGAAACAAAAAAGAAAAAAAGTAAATAACAGGTACTCTCCTTGTGTCAAGTGCTTGGTTGTGTGTGTCCAGAGGTGATGCTATTGGAATGTGTGTTCACAGTGGTGCCTTCACATCTGCCGATTAAAGGAGGCACAACGCCTAATACATGTAGCTTCCTCAGCGTGCGCTTGCTCCTATCTGTTCCTCACAGTGCTCACTGAAATGTCTCAGTTCTTATTTAAGATGTGTTAACAGCCCTGTATCCTCATTCATCATATATATATATATATATATATATGTGTGTGTGTTTTTTCCATAGGGGATGCCATGTTCAAATAAGAAACCAAACTGAACGTGTGTCATTTTCTCTTATGTCTTCTTTTGCCCAGTATGGATTATTTATGAGCAGGTGATGATAGCAGCGTTGGACTGCTGTCGGGACGATTTGGCCTGGGGAAGTGACACCCCCCCCCCCCCCCCCCCTTCTCTTATTCTCTTTAAAGATCAGCAAGTCCCCTCCTCTTCCCCTCCCATCTCAAAAGCCATTCTTCACAGTTAAGGCCTGGTTTGTCGCCCTGTTTGCCAGACACAAAAATGATTTTTATCCTGCCAAGAAACATCACCCTGTCTTTACTTTGGAAAAACAATTTGCTGAAGATTGGCACAAAGAAGTGGTGGGGAAGGACCTGGGAAATGGACTCCACTGAAAGCACTCTGTCTTGCATGGAGCTGAGTGGATCTCAACTTTATTGGTCTGTAAATGTAGGAGAAGCCTTTTCAGCTTTCCTGTTGTTTTTTTTCCTACTCTTCTTACGTTCACAGACTCCCCCACTCTCTTCCAGAGTGTTTATACAATATTGATCACCAGTTCAATGCTGATGTCCATGTTGTGTTTCGTAAGGCACATTCAATTTGCCCAACACCTCATGAAGGCAAAACTGGAGGTGGTGTTATTGACTGGAAGTGTATACTGTCGTCTGGCTCAGCACAGCTTTATGGTCTACGGACAAAGAAAATTGAAAACATCAGAAAACCAAAAAAAGGAAAAAAGACAGCCTTGCCCTGGCCATGACTTGGATAGTTCAGATGAGTACAGCCGCAGAGCGTAAGCTTTCCATTTTGCCCAGGAAAACAGTTTGATGTGACGATAACCATTCCTCACCTCTCATGTCACAACGGACGTTTGTGTGAGAAAAAAACAAAGGGGCAGCTCACTCCAGCAGAGGAAAAAACTGGTAAAGGGAGCATCCTGTCTCAACCCTTTTTATAGCCAGCGTGGAATTGTGGGTGCCCACAGAGTAGCATTGTGAGTTCCCTTCCACCTCAGTTTTTTTTTCTTAGCCACGACCTCCTTCTCCCCCACTCCCTCCGTCCCTTCACCCTTGCTCACCCCCACATCCTTTTCCCTCGTCTCCACAGCTGTATCGGTGACTTGTTTATCGTGGAACTTTCGAAAAGGGAAAAATTCTCCAGTTCTGCCCACTTTTTTACGGTTTCATAAGAAGCTGTCAGCTGGAGACGTCACGCCGATCGCTTGACACGTTTTAGGGTAGATATTTTATCACGCCGAATAGCTCTGGCCATAAACAGACGAGGGGGTGAGAAAACATTGGCGCTGACCGGTAAGAAATGGAAAAGGAGATGATGTAATACAGTAAAATTTCTGCTAGCTCTGTGTTTGGGAATATCACTGTTAATGTTGCGGAGCTCCCCGACGCTCCCGCAGAAGACAAACAGGGCTGACTCGAAGCCACAAGTGCCTTGTTATCACCAGTGTGTGTTATGGAGTGCCTTTGCGACCTAAGAGGAGAGAAAGGGGGATTCCATTTCCACACTTTCACACCCTGACTACCAAATAGCGTAGTGTAGTGTTGTTGTTGTTATTGTTGTTGTTTTGGTGACCATTCACATTTTCCCGCGTGTGTGTGTGTGTGTGTTTATATTGCTCATGTATTACATGGCTGTCGTCACTGCGGGTATTTCTCCAACTTTCGTCCACCTCACCTACCGCCTCCCTCTCTCCTTCCCTTCCCCTCCCTTGTTACTTGCAGAGTTGTCTACAGGAACTGAAGAGGCAGTTTCCAGATAGCCACAGAGTGAAGCGATTAGCGGGCATGCGGCTTGAGGCTTTGGAAAGGTAAGAGGGCCATTTATGGTACCAACTTAGCAGCAGGACCTTGGAGCAGTGTTTTGGGATTTTGGTGTGTGTGTGAATGAATGTCTCGATGGTGTGCTGTGGAGGGGCTGCATAAGAGGCCTGTAAGCAGATCACCAGTGGCAGACGAGGTGGGAATTTGGGGGGGTTGGGGGGGCTTGTTTATCCTGTAAACCACCGTCCTGTTGGCAGAAAACGGCAAGAGGGAGTAGTGTGCTTAGTCGTCCTGTGGCTGTTTTTATTTTTTTTCTCTCCCCTCGAGTGAGGAATTCCCAGGAAGGAAGTGGTTGCTCCCACTAGTATTCTAGGGGTCCTGTTTTCTTTCTCTCTAACCCCCTCCCCCCCCTTTACCCTCTTTGTGTCTCTCCTTTCTGCTGGGTCTGTTTTTGTCTCCTGCTGAGAGCGACTGTCTGGGAGACCTGTGAAAACAGTCGCAGCACAGCCCAGGGTCAGCTTTAGATTGGTTGTTTCAGTGTTTTTTTTTTTCCTTTTCCATTTGCCCTCCCAGTTAAATCACACACACACACACACACACACACACACACACACACACACACACACACACACACACACACACACACACACACACACACACACACACACACACGTTACCCTCTCATTTTAGGCAAATAAAACACATAAGGCTCATGTGTTTGTTTGTCTTTGACTTGCCTATCAGTCGTGCGAGGCTGTATGTGATAATTGAGCATGATTGTCCCTGCACAGTCAGATTAAATAAACTCGCAAATTCTGCAGTAATTGGCATCAGACGGAGGTCCCATTTAAGTGAAGGCCCCTGCCCCCCTGCCTACCACACACATACATGCATACGCACGCACGCACGCACACACACATCCACACACACACACACACGTGTGTGCACTTTGTCACACTTGCACACATTTAGAGACGGCCCCGCCAACCCCAGAAAGTCTCAACATAAATAAAGCCAATCAAAGTGACTTGAGAGTGACTGCTTGATGCCATCTGAGTGGTCCCCTCCCTATCCCACCCACCCACTCCACCACCACTATATAGTGGAGTAATAAAGTGGATCAGAGGGGAAGGGGTGGTGCTGTGTTGTAATGGGAACCAGAGTGGCTTCTGTTGCAAGGTTGTGGGGTTTAAAAAAATGCTTAAAGAAACAAGCAACACAGGTTTTGATCACACACTTAAAGCATGCCGCTGGCTGTCTGCATAGACAACGATGCCGGCTGGTCATGGGGCCCATGGGGGAAATCATAAGAGAGAGAGTGGATGCACTCGGCCGTCTCCACTTATTTAATCTGACAAGCAAACAGCCCTTAGCTACTCCACTTCTCCTCGGTCTGAATTTGCTGCGTGATTTCATTTTTTACAGTTCATAACTTTTCTTTTCAAGCGCAATCACTGGGATTTCCTCCACAATTTCCCTTTTTCATTACGCCTCAATCCCATGCCCCCCCACCCCACCTCAAAAACAAATTGCAGGTTAGTTGAAAATGTTTACGCAATTTATGGCGCAGTCATAGTGATTTTTCTTTATTTTCCCCTTTCATCCTCCACCCTTTCCATTATGGTCATGTTTTATCTAACTGTGCCTTTGCAATGCTGAACTTGAAAAGTAGCACAAATCTGTGGAGGCAAACACAGTCTGATTTGTTTAAAAAGGTGAATCAAAGCGAAAGTGGTGTAATCATTGCATATACAGTAAAGCCAATCAGTGGGGCGCTGTGCTGTGCCGTGCCGCGTTTGTGGCACTCCTCGGGCGGACGACTTTTGAGAGGCTGCAGAAGCATCTCCCAGCGCTGGCCATCTGAGCGGAGCTCCAGTAATGACTGTTTATTTCCTCCCTTCTCTGGATCGCCGCTGATTTTTACAAGTCCTCTGCCGTAGCCATAGAGACAGCCAGTCCTGTATACAAGAACTTGATTGCCGTGAACTCTTGTGTGATTTGCACACCACCTAATTTCCCATGACCAGTGAGATAGTGATCTGCTTTTTGTTTAAAGAAAGAAAGGGGGGGGGAAAGAAAGCAGTCCTTTTTAAAAACATTCCTTTTCCTCTCTCTCTTTCTTTCTCTCTCTCTCTCTGTGTGTGTTTCAAGGTACGATGACGCCAACAAGCTGTACGATTCAATACTACAAGATGATCCGACCAATACGGTAAGCCAGAAATAAAACATATTATTTTTATTACTTTTTTTATTTATTTTTTTACTTTGGGGTTGTGGTCGCGCCATTATTTTTTTAAGAGTCGTTAAAATGTGCTGAAGAGCTTTCGGTATCAGTGGCGTGCATTTGTTTGGTTAAACTCTGCCTCCCCTTTGGATGACCTCAACCACAGTGCTGATCAGGCACTCGCCCACACCACTGACAAGTGTTTCGGGGGAACCCGAAAAGCCCAGTGATTTATCACTCTCCATAGTATCAGATGTGTCGCAGGAAACCCGGGTAAAAATAAATGCTGTGTCTTTGAAGAATTTGAGATTTACGTCGTTGCCCAACCTAACACCACCTCTGCTTCTCCTCTGGTTCGTTGGACCTGAGATTTTCCTTCTCCAATTCCGGTCTGTGTCCTTGGACTAGAATCTTGTGGGACATCAGGTGTAGATAGTCTTTTTAAATTTGGCAACCTTTTTGTCACTGTTAAGTGTTTGCGACTTGCCTATGCATCAGTGAGTAAGCCTCCGCTCTAGGCCCTCAATACTGCTGGAAAGCATGTTCTCTGTTTGTGTGCTCTCAATCCGGTCGCATTTACCCCCAAATTTATATCAGATTTCAGGCTGACGTTTTGCAACACCACGTCCAGGCCACGGTGTTTTGCCAAAGCCTCCACCACCACCACCGCCCCTGCTGCTGCCCCCCCCCCCTCCCTCCCCACAGTCACCCTGAAACACATTGTACCTGCTGTTAATTGTTTCCATCAGGACATGTGGCCATGCAAGAAAAAAATAAATGTTTTAAAGGAGGCTTTTCAAAAAGAAAGCATGACCTTATTTGTTTTGGCTTGCGCTGGCCCTGAAGACGCGCAACACGGCTGTAACACATGGACTTGCTTAGATTTATTAAACATTTTCTCGGGGGCTGGCAAAGTGCGACCGACGAAGCATAGACATTTGTTCTGTGGACACCATGTGAGCGTTGTGCACCTCGCCGACTGTCTCTTTCAAACAAATGGGAGGCTTTGCTGACAAAGTCAATAAACGGTCGTTTGCACTGATGCAGTCAACTCTTTTCTCTCTCTCTCTCTCTCTTGCTCTCTCTCTCTCTCTCTCTCTCTCTCTCTCTCTCTTGCTCTCTCTCTCTCTGCCCCCCCCCTTTTCCTCGTTCTCCTCTTTCTCTGTCCATCATCTGTTTCACTTGCAGCAGCAGAGAGGCACCCCATCCTCTGTCTGCTAACACATTCATTTTATCATTACCCTCCGTATTTATTTGACTATCTGTTGCTATTGGACCCAGGCAGTCCCATCAGTCTTACTCGGTTAGAAAAAGGGAGACAGAGGAGCTAGTGCTGCTCTGTTTGTTTTTGGTGTTACTTTGCCAGGGCACCCTCCCTATTCCCCTGGCCCTATTTAAATTGCAAGCACATTGAACACTGTATAAACATGGGGGGTGGGGTGCTTAGGATAGCAAGCAGCAACAAACAGATACTATCAAATCAACACTGTAGTTATGCTCCCTGCCCCTATAGCAAAGAATATCTGGTAATTATATAGCCCTGTCTGTGCTGGAAACAGGTAGATGAGAAAACGGAATTCAAATGGAATCTAGGAAATGTTGCCTATTCATTTAGCTGAATTACTTAAATAGCTGAAGAAAATTATTAAGGTTTTGGGTTTTTTCCCCCTTACTTTCCCATACTATGAAGATGTCCAATTTAGGGGAAGCTTATTGGAAAATACCTGATGAAAGGTGTTGGACCAACACAATCTAGTAATATATCATCAATATTTTGCCACCATTAAACGTATCCCTTCTTTATCAGATATTTAAGCCATTCAGCCAAAATGAGACAGCTAGTGCCGGAGAGACAGGCCAAGCACAAGGTGAACGTGACAGAACAACCAAGAGTGCGAGCACTGTGACGCGGGTGGATGTCCCAGCAGAATCGCCCTCTCGTGGGAACCGGGTGCTCTCACGGTCGGCCGGCCTGCTGGCACCACCCAGGCAGAACCCGGCCCAGGCCCCAGCTGTCAAGGATGCCCTCCTGTGGGATGGGTCCATTTCCTCCCCTCCAAACACCGGCAGCCGCCCCATCAAGACCCATCAGATCCCTTCTTCACCCCCCCCCCCCTCTCACCCCTTTGAAATAAACCTGGGGGTGTGGATTGGGAACGGAACAAACTGCCGACAGTGGCATGTTGTGGGCCAGATTGGGCTTTTCTTCCCACCAGCCAAAGTTCCGTGGTTGGACAGGGGGAGAGGGTGGAGTGGGAGGGAAGCGAGAGGCTGACATCATCTAGGTCACCTGTCTGTGAGTGGAGAAATGGGAGTGCACACGCGTGGGTGTGCGCAAATCTGTGTGAAGTGGGGCTTATCTCATCACTCGGTGTGTATGTGTGTGTGTGTGTGTGTGTGTGTAAGTCTGTGTGTGTTTTTTTTCCCCTTTGCTATGTTGAGAAGAACATAGGTGTGGACAAGTAGAGAATGACCGAGAGAGACAGAGAGACTATGCAAGAGGGGGAGAGAGAGAGTAGAGAGAGCAGAAAAAAGATGGCGGAAAATTGGCCACTACTGTGAGGACTTGTGAGGCATCCCAGCATCCCGCACTCAGATTGGAAACTGAGCTGTTGTAATTACAGGCTGTGGAATAGATGTGGTACCCATTAACCAGAATTGTTGAATCAACAAAAAATTGTTCAAGGTTTCTCTGCCATGGCGGTGTCCAAAAAATGTTCGAACTCTTAGCCCCCTTCCATAGTTTATGTTCCAATACCTACAGCAATGATCTGGCAAAATTCACAATTGCTTGCGTAAATACATTTTATTTATTTATTTTTTTCTTCCGCTAGCGATCTATTTGCTTTCAAAGCATTTTTATCGCGGCAGGTTAATATAGTGTCAGTTATTGTCTCACACATGCACATGAACTAACTTGCCTATACAGAGGTGTTCCTTTAATGAGTTATTTATTTAAAACCCAAATGACACATATGGTTTTTGGTCAACACGTCAAATTCCAAGCCACTCATTTTAAGTGGTAACTGGGCTGAATAAACACACTGTTTTTTGGGGAAAGCAATTGAGGTCGCCGGGAATCTTTCTGAGGTTGACCTAGGGTAAGCTGCCTGTGATAATTGTGCGTGTTTGTGTGTGTGTGTGAGAGAGCGGGAGAGAGGGACAAGATAGCAATTTACAAAGGTCAAAAAAAGCACAGTCACACCACTCATGCGAACCCCCGTGCTGGATCTGGCTCAAGCTCACCGCTGGCTGCTCCGACTCATCCACATAATTATATCAAAAGTGGTTTCGATGGCCGTGCTTTGCAGTAGTGCTGATTTGAGGGCGGTCACTGCAGCAAAGCCCCTGATGTAAGCGCAGGCAGTGTTATTTTCGCACCATGCATAAAGCTGTCGTTTACAGCAACTCCCTGTCGTATTTCAGCGTTCGGATCCGCTCTGTGCACCAAAGAAGGAACACGGGGTAGACTTATCAAAGTGGTGCTACGAGCGTAAACTTGCTGGTGCCATTTTAACAACTCTCAGTGGGTCTTTACGTCAGCAGAAGGAGTGAGGTTAATGTGTTCTTTTCCGTGATGCGTTCTTATCCGATGTCAGGAAAACAATAGCTCATGCAGGCGTGACATGAATGTGTTGGTCCTTTTTCTGCTTTCCTTTTTATGGAGTAGAATGATGGTGGACCCCCCCCCCCCCCCCCCCCCCCCACAGTCACAACACACACACACTCACACACACACACACACACAACCAGCCCACCCGCCAACCGCTCCGCCTCCCTGTGCGAGAGCGAGGTGTCCTGTGTAATCTGCTCTAAACGGGAGCCCTTGGGTCCTCACTGTGCACGCTGCAGCTGAAGAACGCTAATTAAAAAAAAGAATCATGACAACAGCGGGATTAACCGCTCTGCCAGGTCCCACTCCATCATTCCTCCAGCGAGAAAAAGAAGGAGAGAGAGATGGAGAGCGAGAAGGAGCGAGGCTGGTTTTTGGAAACGCTGCGTGTTTTAATAAAGTGCCGTGTGACTCGGCCGGGCTACAAACTTCCATATGTTCCAGCAAGTCCCAGGTGGTTCTTGTGACTATGAAGGCGAGAGCAAGCGAGGGAGGGGGAGCAGAGAAGAAGAAAAGAGGGCAAGTGCAAGATCCAGATGGAGAAAGAGACAGAGACGGTGTGTTTTTGGTCTTGTTGACTCGCTATCAGCAACGGGGAGGGAGGTAGGGGACGTGCCCACGTGTTAGAAATTTAGCGTGAAGCGCGTATAAATTCAAAAATCTCACAAAAGGCCTCCGTACCCGCCATGAGGGAAAGCACCTGAGATTTCCCTGGTGTAATCTTTACAGGAGATCTGTGTTTTATGAGTGCATGGAAGGGAAGGGAATGATTGAGTCCCAGGACACTCAATACATTTAGTATTGGTGTGAGAAGTACTTGCAAGGATTTCTCTGAAGACCACCCTTTATCACTCTTCAAGTCGAGACGAATACTCAAACAACCGACCAATGCACGCGAAGTCATTTTGAATGCAAATTCCTGCGCGCCGACATTCCCAAGTCACCTTGGCCCCCAAGTGACAAATTAGATATAATTAACTGCCATTTTACTCGCATACCTTTGGAACGGAGTCATTCACCCACTGTTTGGCTTAACCTCTCTTCCATAGCCTGGTTTCCCCACCCGCTTCACTGTTCAGGCCAGAGAAACCTAGTACATTTTTAAGTGTTATTCATGATCATTAGTACCCATTGATATAGTGTTGCACACCAGCTGAGCAGCACTTATATAATGGCCAACCTCAGACAGAGGCTGGAGTGATGTCCTCCCTGCTGCGCTGCTGGACAGCCTTGAGAAGGAGTAGACATGAAAGCAAGGTGAACGGACAGACAGACAGGCCTCCAACACCGCTTAAACTAACACCGTATCGAGTATGTGACCGTCTAGACTGTGGGCAGCGTGCCCTAGTTTTGGAATGGATAGTGAATGTGAGAAGGTATGTGTGTGTACGAGAGAAAGATGGATGCAGACAGATAGGCAGATGTAGTGCTTACTTTGCTTGCATCGAATGACCACTCCTGTGTGTGACCATGTGGCTGTGTAGTCTACCCACCAAGCTGAGCAGTTCTTCTGCACCCTTGGCAGTGTTTGTGAATGTATGTGTTTGTTGTGTCTGGCTGTAGTTCTGCACAGTCGAGTTGGGTTAGCCCATTGTTATTATTGAAAAATGCTTCAAAAAATGTATGGCGTAATCCAAATTTTATAATGTGGCCACACGGTGGCGCAACTGCAGTCTTACTGAAAACGTAAAGGCACTACATAACTTCCAAATTGTACATAAAGCAATACACTTGTGGCGCTGTATACTGACAGCTTAAGTCATGGAGCATGTATAAAATACAGTAGGCCTATCTAACCAACTAACCATGGCCTTTGTGGGGAATTTCAAGATTGTGTTAATGCTCACGGAAATGTTTGGTTGAATCTTAAGTTCGGTGTTCAGCTTAAAGGCTAGTTAGTCTTATGCAACTTTACAAAATTGGTTATGAAAGGTTCTATGATGATTGGTTGTGTGTCTTTGTTGCACCTGTACAACAGGACAGAACATCTGATTAGCTTGTCACGTTTTTTTTTTTTTAATTTTCTTGCTTTTCAGACAAGTGACCCCTCAAGAAAGGACTCATTTCGGTTGAAATTAGTTAAGTAATTGTGCGTTGAGTAAGTTTTTGGACTAGCTTTGAAGGTTCCTTTTTATCCTGTTAAACATACGTTGGCAATTACGTGGCATGCAGAAATAGAATGATTTGTCAAGGCTGTTGACATTGTGATGTATTGATGAGTTGACTGAGCAAAACAGGGCTGCACCTTGTGCCCAACATGATGGATCTGGAGTGATGGTGTCAGAAGAGTCCAATTTTAGGGCTTCAGACGTGACTCATAGCCAGCTGTTGTTAGGGTCGGCTCTCAGAGTGAGAGAGAAACAAGGGATGGCAATAAATAAAAAGAAAGGGAGGGACATTGGGAGGCAGGGTGTCAGAGGAAAAGAGACAAAATAAGTGGGTAGATAAATTATGTATAAGGAGAGGAGAGGAGCAGTAGGGCTATAGTGTGTCTGTGTGTCTGTGTGTGATTGTGATTGAGGGAGAGAGTGAGACCCATTCTACCAACAATTGTGTTTGTGTGTGTGAGTGAGTGATTGACGGAGAGAGCGAGACCCGTTCTACCAATAACTGTGTTTGTTTGTGTGAGTGAGTGATTGAGGGAGAGCGAGGCCCATTCTAACCAAATGCCAGTGTCAGAAATAACATCTGTGGCAGTCGGGTGCCCACTCTCCCCTGCCTACTCTTCCCACACTCCTGGAAAAAGTCCGCGTCAGAGGGGCCATCGTAATGCCTGCTGATTCAGATTGATGAGTATCTAATCCGCCTTAAGGTCACTTCTACATCAAACAAGACCCATGCAGAACAAGACGGCCATTTTTTAGGCAGTAGTTGGCCGGACCTCTATACAGAGCCTGTGCCCAGAGCATTACAGCTGAGCTCGGGTGAACCCATTGGGCAAGGGAAAACGGGAGAGGATGCGCCGGCCGCACTTTTGTTTTTTTCCCTTTCTCTCTCTTTCTCTCTGTGACTCACCACTTAGACCTAGCCTGGCTAGCGCCACCACTTCTCAATGAGACGTGGTCTGGGAACCAAACGTTAATTTTCTCGTATTTGAAAAAAATGCCCAGATCCGTTTATTGGGTGCCACAGATGTCTATCAAATGAGTCTGTGCATAGCTCATCATCGTCTTGCTTTCCCCCTTGTTCTGTGATTGGTTCCCTATCTGAGGCAAAAATTAGGGCGGTAGTTTCCAGGCTGCCTTAGCAGCGTGAATCAAATCGCGCGCAAGGCAGCATGGGAACACCCAGGCTAACTTAGACCTATCTCCTCGGGGGAAGCGTGCCTGCAAGCCCGCGCTCTCCCTCACTTGTCTGTGGCCTCTCATAAACTGTCATCTTTCATTCCTGCGCCAGCAGCACATTCAGAGACCAGTAAGAGCCCATATTCAGACATACGCGGCTCACGCCTCTCGTCAGTACACCGTGATCAAAGCCACGCATCGTTTTTCATGCATGTGCCGTTATCAGTAATAACACACCGTTTGTGTGAGGTTATTTATGTCATTGCCAGGGGTGCAAACTTGTCAAATCTGTGATACATGTATCTGTGATGATACGAGTTTTTGGAATGGGGTGGGCAGGGGCGGGTCTGGGTCTATGTCACATGACAGAACTATGCGTGTTACGCAAGACAGAGAGAGCCGGAGACCTGGTTTTTAGTGTTTTTTTTTTTTTTCCCCTTCGTTTTTGTTGCTATGAATTGCATGTTAAGCACAACTTGATTGTTTTATTAATCATGAACTGTTCTTTTTTAGAACTTACATGGAAAGAATTAAAATTTAATCGTACGATTTTACTCCTCTCTGACCTTTTCATGCTGTGTGGTCAGAGCCATGGAGGGAGTGTCCCACTGTGTGTGTGTGTGTGTGTGTGTGTGTGTGTGTGTGTGTGTTTGTCTGTCTGGTGAGAAACCTAGTGAGGCGGGCAGTGGTCCAGCGTGAGGATTTACTGCCCCTCAGGAACCTTTAGGAGACACGGTGAGCAGGGGGAGCAGAGTGTGTGTGTGTGTTTGAAGGATAAGCCCCCCTGTTTTGCACCTCTTCAAACCTGCCCAGAGTCCAGCAACCCCCCCACCACACACACACACACGCACCACCTACCCCAGAACAACTTGAAATAGTAATATCGCTCACACAAAGCCCTTCCTCCCTTTCTCTGTCTCTCCCACACCCTTGCAACACCAACACACACACCACCACCACACCACACACACCCCTTTCTCTCTCTCTCTCTCTCTCTCTCTCTCTCTCTCTCTCTCTCATCGCTCCCCTCTCCTTTCTTTTTCTCTCTGTTGTGACAAACACTTGAGACGTGAGGCTGCTAATCCTGCTAATCCGTCTCAACTCCTCTGTGCTTCCACAGGCGGCCAGGAAACGCAAGATCTCCATCCTGAAAGCCCAGGGGAAGACGGCCGAGGCCATCCGCGAGCTCAACGAGTATTTGGAGCAGTGAGTGTTTTACAAGAGGATTTGGAGACACACACACACACCTCCCCACATCGCACACACCTCCATAGAGACCCCCCCCCCCCCGCCACACACACACACACACACACACACACACACACAAAGACCGACAGAGAGAGAGAGTGTTCCCCCTTTCATAACCCTTGTCCTGTCTCTTGTCCATTTTTTAATTAAAAGGGGTTTTGCATTCACTTTGGGTGCCCTCGACCCGGTCCCTCTGCGTAACTTCCCTCTATTGTTAGGGCCTGTTTGTCTGAGTGTCTTAAGTGCTCTCTCTCTCTCTCTCTTTCTCTCTATCTGCCTGTCACTTTTTCTCTGCCTTTCTCTCACCCTCTCTTTCTTTCTCTCCTGTTTTCCAGGTTTGTTGGAGACCAGGAAGCGTGGCATGAGCTGTCGGAACTCTACATCAATGAGCATGAGTAAATGGCCTTTAATATTAAACAGCTTCACTTACAACTTCACCTGAGACGTTAATCAGTGATGCCTCTGGCCATCCTTGCAGCCACAGGCTAACAGTACCCAACAATTCACCGTGGGAGAATGAATGATGGTCCAGTTCTAAGCTTTTTAGGAGTCTGATGATTAGGCCTCACTGCTTTCTTGACCACTTTATGGTACTGGAAAGACTACCGTAAAACATGGCACACCTTTGCTCAGCTGTATGGAGCGATGAAAAGCTTAAACATGGGTGATGGGTCCATCGTGGAAAGATTGACTGAAGTCATGTCAGCCATTAGCCAGTAGAAATGTTACTGTAGAAATGAATATTTAAACCTAGCCCATGTTGCAATTACTCAGCAATATTAATTTGTCACCGTTAGATAATTTCATGTTATGGTTTCATGGTGCAGATCTGTAACCTTAGCCTACACTTATTGTAACGCAAGGAGCAGAACGTAAACCAGAAGCACCAAATTTGCAATTAGAAAATAACCACAGGATGACGTCAGCACTGTTAATATTTGCCCGCAATTTTATTTTCCAATCCTCTGTATACCCTTGTTTATTTAGTGTAGAAAGAGCTTTTGTGATCATCCCAAGTCCTCTCCATCACTCGCATCACATTCACTCTCGCAGCTTGAGAGGTGATTACACAAGTGCCGACAGCTTGTTTTTAAACCCTTGGTGTCCTCTCAGGTAATATTTTCCCATGTCTGTGAGCCCGTCGAGTAGGATGGCTGCTTGACTCGGCTGTCTCTCTATGAGGACCACTTTGGAAGGCCGGCGAAATGCCTATCTCAGCTTGCGGTCGGCAACAAGCTCCCCCCCCCCCCCCCCCTTTTGTCCCACGGAATGGTGTGTTTTAATAGGATTTGCTCTCTTAAGTCTCCACTCATACGTTTTGGGAATGAAAAGAAACTCTCCCCTGATCACCCCCTCCAGTCCCCTGCTGATATCTCTGTTGCCGGGATAGTGGTCCACCGGAGCAGAACGTTTGTTAAAAAATCATTTGGGGATGCTTCCCCCTTCACCCCAGCCCCTAGATACCTTACTGCTGGTTTCTGTTGGTTACTCTGTCTAAAACCAAATGCTTAAGTGCAAAAAAATCTATCTGTGTGTGTGTGAGAGAGAAAGAGAGGGGGGCGGGGATTGCAAATACCTTCGTATGTGATTTTTTGTGTGTGTGTCTGTGCACGAGAGAGAATGAATGAACCCCACGGTCTCCTTGGTTGTGTGCGGGTGTCAGCAGGAATGTGTGAGCGCGGCGAGAAGGGCCCATCTTATTGGATGTATAATGTTCTGTTGACGGTCTGGGTGCCGTGGCTTTGTCCGTCGCTGCCATGCCCAGGAGGAAATCCAGGGGTGAGCGGATTATCTGACTACTTAGGCCTGGCTCCACCAATATCACCCCATTCACCCTGACAGGCCCCCTCTATCTGCAGGCGGGTAAGCCTCTAGTCCCCCCCACCCCCTCACACACAAACACTTTGCCCTCGTGCTACTCTTCCGGACCGCCTCGGAATTATCACTCGTCTTTTTCCCTTCGGGAGAGAGTGTGTGAGAGTGGGTAGCAGTTCTGGAAGATTCCCACAGGGTTAAGGTGTTAAAGTGCCACCCTGTCCTCCCCACCCAGTGAAAAACAGTCTTTCCAGGGGAAACGAGCGAGGCCGACCTCAACCCTCTCCCAGGCTAGAAACACGCAGACGGAGCACATCCTCTATGGGGTCACATGTGGACAGCGAGGTGTAGTGACCTCCGAGGAGGTGAAGGAAGAGGCCATTTGATCAGCAGTGTGCTATGGATCTGTATTGCTTTAACTCCGACTCTGACTCAATCCGATGCTATCTGTAGCTCTGTTGCTTGCTATCTTGTTGTTGTTGTGAGGTTTACATATTCCATTCTGAGGCTGTGCTCTCTGTGTATGGCTACATTGTTATAAGGGTGGTGCTATGCTGGATGGCTTTGCTGTGTGGTGGTACCATGAGGCCCAAAGGACACAATTCCCGGGGGGGTGCTGTGGCGTAACTGTCCACAGCATCCGTAACACAATCGGGCCCAAGTGCCTACGGGGACTCCGGTTCGAGTCCGACCCAGGTCATTTTCTGTTGCTGTGAGGTAGAGGTGCTGTTTTTGTTGCGAGGCCTGGCCTGCTCCTGCTGCTGCTGATAAGTATAAGTATATATACTCTTTTGATCCCGTGAGGGAAATTTGGTCTCTGCATTTATCCCAATCCGTGAATTAGTGAAACACAGCACACAGTGTACACACAGTGAGGTGAAGCACACACTAATCCCGGCGCAGTGAGCTGCCTGCATCAACAGTGGCACTCGGGGAGCAGTGAGGGGTTAGGTGCCTTGCTCAAGGGAACTTCAGCCGGCAACCCTCTGGTTACAGGTCAGAAGTGCTAACCAGTAGGCCACGGCTGCCCCCGATGATGATGGTGGTGGTGGTGGTGGTACAGTGGGAGTCTGCTTCTCCTCCACTGCTGTTGATGGTGGTGCTGCTGCTGATGATGGTGGTGATGGTGGTGGTGGTGGTGATACAGCAGGAGTCTGCTTCTCCTCCACTGCAGCCTGGCCCTGGTGGCAGCAGCACCACCATCTGAAAGTCTTTATGGAGAGGAAGTGGTAATTGTAAGCAGCCTTCAACCTTCCGAATGGCCTGGTCGCTCTCTCTTTTTCTCTCTTTCTTTCTTTCTTTCGGTCTCTCTCTCTCTCTCTCTCCCCCTCCCCCTCTCCCTCTTATTCATTCTGCCCCCTCCCCTCCTCTCATCTCTCTGCCTTGTGCTGCCATCCGCTTTTGATGCATGTCAAATGCGCTCCAAGTGGACTGATAGCCTCTGCATCTCGTGCGAGGCAGCAATGCCGCCGCTGCCATCACTTCACCGTTCCCTCTCGCCATTTGCGTCAGAGTCTAGCCCCAACCACCCCCCTCCAGTCATCTCACCCCAACACACCAACACCCCCTGACAGTCTCTCCCTCACCCTGCCAACAATAAGATTGCCGTAGGATTAGCGTCCACAAACGAGCACACTGGAATGCGTGTGCCCCCACCCCCCCACCCCTACCTCCACGGCGCTTGCTTTTTGCGGACGTGGCGAAGCGTCGTTATGGATGCAGATGTGTGCGCGATCACGGACCGGCTTTGGTGCCTGGCGTGTGGGGGCGGCGAAGGGGCCAGGCGAAGCACTCTCGGTGCTCTCGCCTCTCTAGCTCCCCTCCACCGCCACCACCACCACCTCCATCCATTCCTTGAATGCTCCTCCATGGCTTGCGGTTTAGGCCTCCTAACAGAACGGAGGCTAGTGGGAGCCAAAGGGTGAGTGAAAGGGCCCCACTCCATGTCAGTGGGTCTCAAATGTTGTCCATCATTCTTGGGTTGTGTGTGCGTGTGTGTGCGCACAGTGTGTGTGCGTGTGCGCACAGTGTATGGTTTTTCCGTCAAGTGGATATTTGGTCAGATAAAGTGAACAGACGGCCAAAGTTAAAGTAAGTCTGTCTGTGTGTGTGTAGGAACTGTAGCGTTGTGTGTGTACACGCGATGACTTATCTTGTGTACTCCCATTATAATAGTGGGTCCCCCATCCAAATATTTTGCTGTGCTTCAGCACATTTGTGAAAATTTGGCAAATGAAAGCACAAATTAATGTGTTTTTCCATCACTACTGTGATTACAAATATTGTCCAGAGGGCATAACCGCATAATCAAATGACCGCCCACAAAATATGAAGTCAAGAACTTTCTGGTTTTAATATGTGAAAGTAGCATTGATGCCATATTAGATGGGAAGTGATAAAATGCTCTAATGTTAGCAGCCCACAGTAAAATTCCCAAATTGTTCTTTTACAAGAACAGTAATGACTTTCCTTGCACCCTCTTCAGATATAATGTACGTACCACTGAACGTGATATGCACGAAAAACCGGCTTAATCTCAATTTCATCTCTGTCTGTACTGAACCACTTGAGTCATGTATAGAAGCTTTTTTGTGATGTGGCAGTTATTTTTCATTCAAAAATGCATTCAAAACAGGTGATACTTGGCTCTGAACCTTGAAGGGATAACTGTATATGTATGTATGCCATGTACTGTATACTATGCCCCATACATTATGTATTATGTGCATTTGCATATGTGTGCTCTGTGTGGGCATAAGCGGGCCCTTTCTTTTGACATTTTTGCCTTGAAGGGGAAAGTGAATGGTGTCTGTGTGTGTGTGTGTGTGTGTGTGTGTGTGTGTGTGTGTGTGTGTCTGAGTGCACCGCGGACTGCAGATTAGTGTGAGAGGCGAACAGCTCAGCAGTCTGTCGCGGCGGTGATCTCATCCAGAGAAGACGGCACGTAGCAGCTGCCCGCCCGTCTGCGCTCCACGGTGACCTCAGGAACGACGCTCGCACTGCGAATTCAGACAGACAGAGAAAGTGATAGAGCGCGTGGCAGGGAGAGGTTTAGAGAGTGGCGAGGGAGCAGGAGAAAGTGGGGGGGGGGAAAAGGCAGACAGATTGATGCCGTGCGTCTCAAAATGTGGTGGAGATCTCACACTCAGAGCAGCTTCCCTGGCCCGCCACCCTGTTCCCTCCAAACACCCAGGAACGAGGAAATGATGGAATGGGTCGGCGACGGCCTCAGGATGATGTCAACCTGCCTGCTGCGTCCGTGGTTTCACCACAAGTCTGCGTTAACGTCGAGCGCCGTTTTTATTTTCACAGCCCTTTTTTCTTTTTCCTCCTCCTTCTCCTCCTCCTTTTTTCAATTATGGATATCGAAGGCTGGTTTCCTGGACAGGGTGTTAAACGCAAAGCCAAATTTAGTCCAGGATAAGACTTAATCTGTGAAGTCATCCCTAAAAGTGCTCCATACCACTGAACTGAACTCTTACCCTGTGTTCTGTGCCTGTGAACTGACATTGTGCTAGTGGTTGCACACAATGGTAGGTATTCATTTGCTGTAACCTTTTGAGTGAAAGTGTGTCATAAACCGGCCCTTTGTTCTCCTGTGTTTTTTCTCTTCCTCTAGTTACGCAAAGGCTGCCTTCTGCCTGGAAGAGCTTATGATGACCAACCCGCACAACCACTTGTACTGTGAGCAGTATGCCGAGGTATGGGCTGACGGTTTGACGTTCGCCACGAATATGACTTGTGACTGAGTAGGTGTTGAACTAGCCGCTTCTCTGACTGTGGTCACAGTAGGAAATGTGTGGTGTCTTGTGGCGTATCCACGTCACGACTTTGCCAAATTGAATTTACAGAACCTCAAGGGAGCCATTTTCTTTCTCGGGCCTAAATGACCGTTCCCACAGTGTTTGCAGTAAAACCGAACTTGTAAAACAAATTCGGGGGGCTTGTGAATGAATTCATTGGCACACTTGTCCTGTATGCAATGTCATGTGTCTTGTATTTGTCTTACAGAAAACCTTGTAGTTATTGCACACTGTTCCAGTTTGACCCAAAGTTAATCAGCGTCCCTTCCCCCTCCCCTTCTCCCTCCCTCCTCTGCCACGGTGTGACCTTGCAGGTGAAGTACACCCAGGGGGGCATGGACAACCTGGAGCTGGCCCGAAAGTATTTTGCCCAGGCACTGAAGCTGAACAACAGAAACATGCGGGCCTTGTTCGGCCTCTACATGGTGAGTCGGGCCTCACTCAGTGCAGGCCCGGGGATGGGAAAACAAACAGCCAACCCGTGTGTTTGTGCACCCTACACATGTTTTCCTGAGGTGGATAAAGTGAACATTGTGATTTTTTTTTGTTTTTTTTTTTATGTTTCTGAGAAGGATGGGTAGTCTCCACTGAGTCAGCCAGACTTGACTGACGTCTAACATGCGCACGAACTCATGCACATACACACACCGACCTTCACACGCGCACATTTTCTTTCACACACTCCCCTGCTCACTCTCTCCACGTCCCAGGAAACATTGGTATTTTCTCTGTAACCTAAACCCCAAACGGCCTCTCTCTCTTTTTTTTTTATTTTTCCCCTGCTACATTCTCGACTGTGTTTACGGTCCAGGTAAAATAAACCAGGAGCTGTTAAAGCAGCCGAAAGCAGTTGTCGGCCACTGCAACTGAGGCCCTGTCCAGTACTGGGGGGGGGGGGGGGGTGGCTTTCCACCATTTCCATGGGTCCCCAGGCTGCACCTCTGCTGAACACTCCTTTCATCTTGGTATTTATTTCAACAGG
This sequence comes from Alosa pseudoharengus, assembly GCF_046254945.1. Classification (NCBI taxonomy): domain Eukaryota; kingdom Metazoa; phylum Chordata; class Actinopteri; order Clupeiformes; family Clupeidae; genus Alosa; species Alosa pseudoharengus. The sequence goes on along the minus strand of NW_027468587.1, from coordinate 16,999,278 downwards.
AAGTTGTCTATTAACGCCAATGCATCATTTGTAAGTGAGGCCTGACATGTGAACACAAGCGGCCCAGCACACAGGCTCCCTCAGTGTGTAAGACACACGCGTGCGCAGTATACCACCCCTACACACACACACACACACACACACACACACACACACACACACACACACCTATCTGTACAGCCAGTACTGTGATTAGTTAGTGACTCCCATAGTGGACCTTCGATCCAGAGGTCCGTCAGAGTTTTGATCTCCTGAGTTTGGCATGGCATTGATGCCACAACCAAGGGAAAAGTTGTGGTTATCCTCCAAGACCCTCCTTCAAGCCTTGTAAGTATTCCCCACTGGGAGCAGCAGCTGGCCCAAGGGGCATCTCTGTTATTTGCACACAGACCCCCTCGCTGGGGACCTTCCTGCACCAGCTGTTGAACCTCCACTGCAGTAAGAGGCAGTTAAAGGCAGCGCTGCCAGTCTCTAGCTCCCATTAGAGGAGTGGGTCCAGAGGGAGAGGGGGGAGAACCCAAACCGTATGCCATGAAATCCACATACTGAAACATACTCTTCTCCCTCACTCTACCTCTCTCTCTCTCTCTCTAACTCACTCTCTTTCACACTCTTTCCCCTTTTTCTCTGCCTTTCTCTCCAACTTTGGAGTTTAAGAAGAGGTCCCTTCTGTTGGCTCTGTCTTCAGGTTTCAGCATGCCGTCCATCCATCTGTCGGTGGTGGTGGTGGGGTGGTAGTAGGGGGTTGGGGTGGTGGTAGGGGCTGGGGTGGGGGGGTGGCTTAAGGCTTTCATGTGCTGCCCACTTGCTTGGCCTCCTCCTGGGCGAACGCCTGGTAAAGCTGAGCCTGGACCAGAATGTGAAGTAGGGTAACACTACACATCACATATACACACAGAAACACACATATGCACACACACAAACACACATGCGCACACACACACACACACACACATAAACACAAGCAAGCACACACACACACACACACACACCGCATACATACACACACACACACACACTCACACATAAACACAAACTTACACAAGCGCAGACACACACTTAGACACATAAACACACACACTGCATCAAGTACGAGGGGATTTGCGGTTGGCAGAGCCGTGGGGAGGAGGAGGCGGTGGGTGGGTGGGTGGGCGGGCGCGCTGCGAGGCGGGCGTGCGGGTAGGCGGGCGGTTAGGGGAGCCGCCGGGCGGAGAGCATGATTCACATGGCCGCGGCACGCCGCACCCCAGACACACTCCAGGCCTGTCATCACCGGCTATCTCTGGTGTTACACCAATTTGGGAGCATTAAGAGATGCTGGCTTTGCAAGAGTGAGAGAGAGAGAGGGAGGGAGAAGGGAATGGAGAGAAAGAAAGAGGGATGGGAGGGAGTTGAAGAGGCAGAGGGAGAGAGAAAGTGAAGAGGAAGGGTTTTTGCGTTCCGATTGCCGGTCCGAGTGCGCTCAGATTTTCCCTCCCCGTTAAACCTTTTTTCCTCGTGCCGCAGCTGCGTGGACTGGTGGTGGGCAAGTGTGGACGTGGTGTGGTGAGGGAGGGGTGTTTTGGGTAGGGGGACGATCTTTTTGCCATGCCGTTTCTGCCATGACGACCACACCGATGCGGTTTCGTGTTTGTCTCGATGACACTTTTATTGCTGGTTTACCGCATATTCTTAACTTTTTTTTTTTCCCCTCATGTGCGAAACTCTGTTTTCCTCTGGGTCTCCCTCGCTGTAGTTCTCTTTCTTCTGTTTCCTCCCTCTCTCTCTCCTCTCTCACTTTTCTTTCATCCTATCATATGTACACTCTTCCTCATGCTTTTTTGTTCTCTCTCTCTCTCTCTCTCGTGTTTTTCTCTGGGTCTAGTCTGCCAGTCATATTGCAGCCAGCCCGAAAGTCAGTGCCAAGGTCAAGAAGGACAATGTGAAATACGCCGCCTGGGCCGCCAGTCAAATCAACAAAGCCTATCAGGTGAGTCCCCCAGTGCCCAGTCATACCCCTGCCCCGCCCCCTCCCAGTCACAGGGAACCTCTTTGAAGGTTTGGCTGTGTGCATGTGTGGTGAGTGGTGTGTGTGTGTGCTTGTTTGTGAGTATGAGGATGCATAAAGATGTTTGTGTCTGTACGCGTGCACCTCTGTGTGTGTGTGTGTGTGTGTGTGTGTGTGTGTGTGTGTGTGTTCATTCCGCGCTGCTGGCTGTGTTTGGGCCGCGCTTGGGTACATTTTCAGCTAATGTGTTGACTTAAGCCCACAGGGCCAGGCCTTGTGTTTCACAGCTGTTTTCTATGTTTGCATGTAAAAGTAGAGCTATCGATTCCGCCCGCATGAATCACCACCTTGTGCGTTGGTGTGTGTGTGTGTGTGTGTGCGTGCGCACACGCATATATATATATATATATATGTATGTGTGTGTGTGTGTGTGTTTTCGAGGCGTCGGGACGAGATGGTGAGAGGAAAGTATGCGGTGGCTCCTACACCGCTGATGGCTGGAGAGGTAGGAGGAGGCCAGGAGTGAGGGAGAGGGATGAGGGTGGTGGAGAGGAGGGAGGGGAAAAACTGAGGTGCTGGTCAGATGGTATCGCGGAGAGAAAACACGGTTTACGGCGTTGCCATGACACACGGGCGCATAAATGCACGTTTAACAGAAATCCTAACTGCCATTAAACGATAGACGCTGCTTATTTAAGCATTGACAGTTAAACACATAATAAGAGGGTCCTTAGTCAGCAGACGAAGTGCATCAAAAAAATCCCCCTGCTCTCCACCTCCTCTATCAAGCACACACTCATCTGCTCTGGTGCACTCACACAGACACACAGACGCACACACACAAACATACATACAGCAGTCCTACAGCGCATGGTGGGAACAGATTTCAGCCTCCCTCCCTCCTCTGTCTCTCTCTCTCTCTCTCCTTCTGTCTCTCTGTTTCTCTCATCCTCTTTCTCTCCTGAGTGCTTGGCCTACTCTGTCAGTGCAATCTCTCCAAGCATTTAGGGCAGTCTCACTACACGCACCCAACTCTCTCTCTCTCTCTCTCTCTCTCTCTCTCTCTCTCTCTCTCTCTCTCTCTCTCTCTCTCTCTCTCTCTCTCTCTCTCTCTCTCTCTCTCTCTCTCTCTCTCTCTCTCTCTCTCCTCTCTCTCTCTCTCTCTCTCTCTCTCTCTCTCTCTCTCTCTCTCTCTCTCTCTCTCTCTCTCTCTCTCTCTCTCTAGCACTGTTTTTGCTCTCTGTCTTTTCCCAGTCCTTGTTGTGGGTGATCTCACCGGGCTAGCCATTAGACTGATGGTGGAGTTGCAGCAGGTCCTCTATCTTGTCTCTCCAGGCTCGTAATCCTTCACAAAGCCACACAGCCACAATTATGTCCTGCATCAAGACAACCTTAGAACTTGTTGACTATAAATCCGACCCCCTACGCTTTTTTTTTGTGAAGGGTCCTCCTACTTATCCATTAGTGTGGATATATGAGACAAGACTTTGATGGACAGGACACACAAACAGAATTTGGGGGGAAGGAGACACTCCTGTCTGTATTGGACTCTGCGCTGCTTGTGCACAATACCCTTGTCTATGAGTGATGCAATTGAACACTGTGAATTTTTTTGTGGAACAACAGCGATCACTTGCTTGTCCTTAAGTACCCGCTTGATGGAACAGTCAGGGAGTGATAGCACTATCAGTTCCCGCATCAACTCCGTTAAAGCATCCCACAAAAAGGACACGTAAGGATGCATTCATACATTTAGCCTCTTGCTATGACCAAGTAGACTGCTGTCTGTCTGCTCTAAGTCATTATTTACTTGATCAGAAATGGCTGATTCTGTGATCGAGACGTGCAGTGTGTAGACGCCCATCCCCAGCCCAGAGGGTGTCTGATTTAGCAGGTCGGCATGCAGCACCTCAGCACTGCAGAGGCCCAGAAGTTGCAGAAGCTTGTCAAGCGCCTTGAGAAATGACCCCTCGCTGCTCTTTGAGAAGGTGAAGGGCCTGTCACTCCAGAGTGGGTGCTGGCTGATTGATGGCGACTTTAAAGGCTTTGCGGCGGTGTCGGCGGTGAACACTCACGGCGTACCTGGTGCTTATCATACCTTCACTTAACGCACAGGCAGGCAGGTGATCGAGGCCCGGCAGCCATGACTGGTCATCTGGAGGTCACGGCTGCGAGGTGCGTGGCAAGGAACTTTAAAAACCCCACTCGCTCCTCATCGCACGCATTCGTCTGATCGCTTATCTCCGCCTCCTCACTCCCCTTCAGTTGGAAAAAAGTACACAAGCATAGTTTATTGGGTCATTTCTGTCGATGTATGATTGAGATAGGAGTTTGTATGTTGAAGCTGTGAGTATGAAGAAAAATCATTGATGTGCAGTGACGCATCGTCTTGTACGCCTCACCCTGGATGTGCCAAGAGCAAAGGATTGTTGCACACAACAGAGCACTCTTCAACAAAAAAAAGGGAAAAAAAAAAGAAATACTTTTTTTTTTCCATCCCTTTTTTCTTTTTTTCTTCCTGAATGCTCTTTGCACCGTGACACTATTACTGTCTGTATTACAAGGTTGCCTGGAAAATGTGGTGTCTTGTGTAGCACCACAGGCTGGGCCCCAGTTAGACCTGGAGCCTCCCCACTGCTCTGCTGGGCTCATCAGATAACCCCTCAGGCCTATGGAAGCTCAATGGAGTGTGGAGCAGAGCTGGAACAGGAGCCCTGCAGTAAGAGCAGGCTCGTGGAGCAGGCAGCAGAGGAACAGAAGCTCTTTGGACTTGGTGATGGTGTAGTGGTTAGGAAACTAAACTTCCAAGCAGAAGGCAGAAAGTCATGGGTTCGATTCCCAGCTTCCACCACTATCATTGGGTCCCTGAGCATATAACCCCCTACCATCCCTGTAATTGGTCTCTGTAAGTCGCTCTGGATAAGCATGTCATCCAAATACGTAAGAGCAATACTGGGAGTAAGAGGCTTGTGTAGCAGGCAGTGGAAAAGAGGCCCTCTGAATAACCTGCACAGTGAGAGCAGGCCAGACAGTGGAGAAGAATGCTGTGGTGTTGGTGGTTCTTGAAGACTCTGACTTCTTTGGGTTTTAGTTAATGTTGGTGTTACTGGCAAGTGGTTAAAATGTATTTAACTAGCAGTTGTGGTAGTAGGGCATCATGTTGAATTACATGGCCCAGGCTTTTGTCACGGTCCTGGGAGGAAAATTGTTTATTTCCGGATGTTTCTCTTGACCCTGCTCTTGTGTGTTCCCTAATCTGTCTGCCACCTCTGGTTATGGGTGACTCACACCGCAATTACCCAGTCGACCGCTGACCAGCTCACATACAAACACACACATCCATAGCAACAGTGTAAGACACACACACACACTCACACAATGTGTATGTGTGTTTGTGTTTGGCCTGCCTGAACTGACCCATAACAGGAGAGGTGATTGTGTGTGTGTGTGTGTGTGTGTGTGTGTGTGTGTGTGTGTGTGTGTGTGTGTGTGTGTGTGTGTGTGTGTGTGTGTGTGTGTGTGTGTGTGTGTGTGTGTGTGTGTGTGTGTGTCTGCGCACGCTTTTAAATGATGGGCTACTGCACTTTCATACACTCATAGTGGAATGGAAGATGAATGACTCCCTAAAGCCAACAAACCAGGGGACCAGGGGGCACAAGGCCAGAACAGGAGCGTTAAGAACAGGACTCGTGGTTGGTTACTTCGGTGGATGGAATGAGGTGGCTTTTGGGGGTTTGGGTGTCTCCAATGAGGCTCACCCCCTGCCTGGGAAGTAGCACTCTGTGCACTCTCTCTGCTGCGGTGCTGTTTCACTGTGTTAGGCTGATGACTCAGTGGAATATGGCTCGCTCTGGGGCTGCTGTGCTCCTCTTACCCGCTTCCAACCTTTCTCTCTATTTTTCTCTCTTTCTTACTTTCTCCTATCCTGTCTTTCCTATTCTTCTCTTCCCTGCACATCAGACAGCTAAATGGTTTAGACCATGAAGTTTTTTTTTTTTTTTTTTTTAAGGTGATCGGCAAAAAATAAACAAGAAAAATAAAATGTATAGAAGATTAAGATTTTCTGTTTTGGAGATGTAGGAGTGTGTGTGTGTGTGTTCCGTGGCTACGATGATTGCCCTTCATTGGCCTGGCGGGGCTATCCTGTTTTAATTGAGTAGATGGATGCTGAGGGGCAGTGGAGATGAGTCACACCAGATGGGGCGTCCTGCCCCAGGAGAGACAAGAATGAGTGGGGGAAAGGAGAGCACTGGATGAGAAGTTGCTGGAGTTTCAGGGGCCGAGAGGGAGTGACTCATTAGGGACATTTTCCTCCCTCTTTAAAAACAACGCCTACTCGCGCAAGCCAATCAAGCGAAAAAACTACCTGATGACTCCTATGCTCTGATTAGGTCAATTAAGCCGTTGGTTCAGATGTCCTCAGCTGCCTTAGTCATGGGCGAGTAATAAGCCAGGAAGGGGAAGCCGTCATGTTTTTAAGCACTGGGTTTTTTTCGTAACCAGGAAGAATTTTGGTGTCCTTTTTTTCTTTCTTTTTGGTGTGTTACAAAATGTGATAATTGTCGTAAAGGAATTCAGTTGTGAGTTTGGAAAGTCCAACATGCATTTTTGTCATGTCTGTGGGTAGCCAATCAAAAATAAAACAGGTTTGTTTAGTACCCTCATATGGTACAGACTTCTCATTTGGTTCATGGACTATAACTGTTCATCTACAAAAGAAGGCCTTTGGTATTTGGTTTTAGTAGGTGTGTGTGCTTTCTTCCCTTATGCATGCTGCCTCTCCAGAGTTAAGTTTTAAGTTTGACCCCTGAGTAATCAATTTTTGGCACCTGGACATGGCACTTTTTTCACCCCTTTACCTGGTTTTCTCTTTGTGCTCTTCTCCTTTAGCTGGCCGGCCGTGGGACCAAGGAGAACAAGTGCTCCATGAAGGCTGTGGAGGAGATGCTGGAGTCCATGCAGATCACCATGTCCTGAGCCTGGAGTCCATACAGCTTCTCTCTCTCTCTCTCTCTCTCTCTCTCTCTCTCTCTCTCTCTCTCTCTCTCTCTCTCTCTCTCTCTCTCTCTCTCTCTCTCTCTCTCTCTCTCTCTCTCTCTCTCTCTCTCTCTCTCTCCGTCAACTACACCCATCACTACATGGCAGCTCCTACTGTATAGCTCCACCCTGCCACCGCCACGGTGATCAGGAGATAGGGCTCCCCCATTCCAGCCCCCCAACCCACCCTCACCCTCTTTGATATCCATCATGGGTCGTTTAGGTTTTGTTTGTCAGGCCTTCTGCAGCAGAAGCCAGTAGAGTACTCCCTACAGTGCAAAATCAGGGACTAGAATGTTAATAGAGGACTGTAAGTTATTTAAAACGAAGAGGCTGCGAGTGTGTGACCTGTTTGACCTTGTGTCTGAATGATGTGACCTTTTTATCGTGGTCGACCCCTCTGGGTCAACCAACTGCCTGTCTCAATAAAGAGTTGTTATAATAGAAAATAATAAATAAGGATAACAAAATCAAATGTGTCTTTTGCCCAAGTGTTTTCCCATCTCTCATCAAAGGGGATTTATGGACCTCCCCTCCTGTTATTTCTTTCTTTCTGTTATCCTCTGCTTTTTATCTGGGTGTTTGGCAGAGCCGACCCAATTGACGTGCCCTCCCAGGGCGACCGTCAGCTGAGACACGGCAATCAGGCTCGGTGCAGAGTGGCGGTCAGGCAGCTGGATGCAGTTCTTACACTTCCAAAAGGGAACCACGCTATCAGACCACCTAGCCAGCGCTGCAAGTACTTATCGTAATGATAAAGATGATAATGATGTCCGCCTACGCCGTCAATGCTTCCATAGAATGCCTTCTCAGCAGACTCTGTCTGTTTGAGTGTGGGGGGGGGGGGGGTGGTTGCGGGTTGAGTGTGAACTGTGAACTGGCATAGCCCCCATTTCCATTTCGCCCCAAAGGCAGTGCAGGGATCTGCTGAAACACTTTAGGGTGGCCGAGAAGGAAAGGCTCATTAGGGGAAAAAAAAGGGGGGGGGGGGCTGCATGTAAGAGCCCAGCTTCTCGCTTCTCAGTCAGATCCAGCTGGGGCTTGGAGAAACACCATCCAAATCAGAGCATCACCGCAATTACAACAAGGCAATTCCCCTCATGTACCTGGGACCGTTTAGAGGATGGGCACTAGAGAAACGATAACAAAAGAGAATAAAGATGTGCAGTCCATGAAAAAGATGGAGAGCAGAGAGAGAGAGAGAGAAGCACTGTAGAACACATGGTCAGTGCAGTTTAGGGTGAAAATAAATGGAGAGAAACGAGATGTAGAGAAAAGTGATGAAATGGGGGCTAGATGGAGAATGATGACAGGAATGAATGAATGAAAAAGCGAGAGAGCGAGCATGAGGTGCATGTGGCGTGTAAAAGGACGTCTGGTTTCCTACTGCCCTGGCGTGTAATTGTTGAATGGTGTTGGGCTAAATGAATGTCTTGCCTCTCGCTCACCCGGACTGGGTCAGCTGTTACTTCCATCTTCTTTTGTTTATTAAGTCGCGGCAATTGTCTCATAATTTCACATATAGACCGGTGGAAAAGTTGAGCGCTGACTTTACAGCTCTTTCTAGTGGTGTACACCCAGTTGCTGTAAAAAAAAAAATGGGGGGGGGGTTCGTAGAGGGTCGAGAGTTCAAAGCAGAGGCAGAGAAAGCCATTTGCTCGTCGGTTTTAATGCCTCGGTCCTTGGATGTGTCTGCATTTGATTTTGTACTCCAAACTAGCGTAACCAATGAAAGCCAAGAGACATTTGAAGGGAAGCTGACAGAGTGGTTATTTTTACAGGAACCACTGAGCTGAAGTGAAGCTTTTTCAGGAGCCATCAAGGATGTTTGATTCGAGGAAGGGTATCGTTTACTTGTGGATGACTGTCTCCCAGACAACCGGCGGAATGAACCGAGAGAAGGGCCTCACTTGTAAAGGTCATTAAATGCTTGTAAATGGTCTGTAAAAGAATATGTCAATCACTTTGATGTGTGAATGATAAATCCAAGACTCCCCAACACAACGCAGCACAACTTAATGCAACACTGCCATCTGTAGTCTGGAGGTAAAACTTCATGGTTGTAACCACAGTCATCAAACATGTTTTAAAGTTATGACAATCTTAATCCTTATCATAAGGAAACTTTTTAAGAGCTTGGTTGCAGACATGAAAGACACAAAAATAACATTGTTTACGACTTTGCAAAGAAAAATGAAAAGTCTTGTAAGAAAACAAACTTCTGCCACTTGATCCCTGCAGAAATTATGCCCTCATCCTGTAAGCCACAAGAATTTTTTTTCACCAAAGATCTCACATGGGAGAACCAGCTATCATTCTCCGATGATGGTTTTAGAGAGCTGTTTAGAGAGGGCTGACTTCAGCATAGTCATGTTGGCTGCAGGTGGGGGTGGGGGGTTGACCTAGCCATATGAGTTCATTGGCCCATCTGTCCTTCACAGCTATGACAGCTGTAACCCTGTTTCCCAGGCGGACATATAAATCTTGATAGTGGAGCCGAGAAATACAAAGTACTATTGTTTATCAGATTATGCAGTGTTTTACAAATGGCAGAGAAATAAAAGCCACAAAGAGTTTCCTACTGATGAAATTTAAGAGAGATCTAAACATCACTTGAGAATAAAACAACGTTTGATTTCATTCATCATCCCTAGTCTTGACCATGAGTCGCCCTACTTCTCTGTGTCTGAGTTCATTTGTCTTCATCAGGTGAGTGTGAATTAATCAAAGGAATTGGCCGCCTCACCTGGCCTAAGTAAAACAGCTTCTCACAAGAAACTGGCTCACTGTCATCAGGTGGACTCCACCTTTTAGACATAGGGATTGAGAGTGCTCTAATGGGATGTAAAGAGCTCTCCAGTGTGCTGCGGATTAGCCCTTAACGTTGCCTCTAATCCTTGATTCCCAAGGAGATTATCCAACACCGGTAGGACCTTTTGCCTTCCACTGGCTTTTACCTCGGCCCTAACAGACAGCAGAGAAGCTTCTCGACTTAAGGGGGAGTAAGCTTGTCCAAAGAAGTGAGAGAGCCCCCAAACGGGATGTCTCAATCCTAGAACTGCCTCACCTCAACCTTTGTGCTCCCCTCCCCACCCCTTCACCCCTTCACCCCTTGGCACCCTACCGCCTCGGCAGCCATCCATGCCAGCGGAGTGCCCTAAATCATTCAGCAGCCTTCGAGAGCCTCTCTCAGCCTTTCCCAGAAGTGCTGTGTGAAATTTCCCCTCCATACATCTCCGTCCGTCACGAGGGAAAATGTGAGCTGTCAGGCGAGCACTCTGAGGCTCATGGGTCACGGAGTAACGGGTCTGCCTGCCTGCCCGCCGCAGGCAGTGGTGGCGACGGCAGCGTTAACTCTACGCAGCTCCCGTGCTGCTGCGAGCCGTTTCCCACGAGGCTCAGGGATGGCCCCCGGCACCATTTATATATCATCAGTAATCCATATGGCAATCACGGCGTCTGCCAGCACCACTGAAAGGGCATGAAGGAAAAGTCCCATCATGCATTGGGGGTGTCTCGCAAAAACAAAGACGACTCAGCATCTGAGCTGTTTCTCATTTTGGAGGGTAAGAGGCAGTGGGGGGAAAAAATAGCTATGTAGGGTTTCTTTTTCTGAAATGGGTGAAGACAACCAAACGCCACACCAAGGATGGATGGCAGAGAATTACCCAAGGTGATGGTGAGTGTGAGCTGGCAGTGTTGTGGAGGAGGTGAGCAAGTGGCCGAGTCCTCTGGGTCCATCCATCTCTGTCTGCTTTGGGGAAAGATGCTGAACGGTGGGAGGCGGTGGTATGGATAGAATTATGGATGAGATGTTAGGTGGTAAATCTACCCTGCCCAGTCACAGATTGCTGCCTTCTGAAGTAAAATATCTTTTGATTCGAGAAGCAAGGCACCTGGGCCCAATCCCCAATTCTGGAAATTGAATCAAAGTTAGGAGCACAAATTTCGGGAATTGCAATGACCATCATAGAGTTTGAACCATCTCAGGCAATGTTGCCTCCTGGTCTGTTTGCATAAGAGGTCTTAATTTATTTGATTTTTAAGATGTTTGTGGTTAAGACTTCACCTCTAAATCTGGAGCATGTTTCATCAAAGCTATTTACGAGAATCAAGATTGATTGCTGCATCAACCACTAGAAACATTCTTCATAAAAACCATCCTATTTTTTCTTTCACAACAACCTTTATAAAAAATACTGTTATTTTTTCATTATCCTGCAGATAAGCTTGAGTATGAGAATTGCCAGACTTGTAATATCTGTTCTAGTGGCTTTGCAAAGTTTTAGCGCAGTTAGGGAGGAGTTCCATTTTCCACGTTGTCCTGTCTGCCTCTACACTAGTCAGGAGAAGAAAAGTAGGCTTAGCATTAGCAATTATAGAAAGTTCCCTGAATCCACCCCCCACCCTCAAAACACACAGAGTCACTCATAGACAAACCTAAGCTGAACTCTCCGAACAATAATTCAGTGTCTTTAAGTTGCTTTTGTTATAAAAAAAAGCGAAATGCATCATTTCCTGGAACAATCTGTTTTCATAAGAAATGATCCTCCAAGAAGAGCACATGCCATGAAAAACACACAACGTGTTTGTTGAAACAGAGGCATGCCTTGTGATTCTTTACTCCTCATTTACCTAGCTGTCCAAGCATTTCGTGTAATACCACAGAATATTGACTACTTGAGAACACAGTGATTTCCTGACTGTAATTGATTTAAAACAGCCATGGCAGGAGTTTTCGTTTTGGAAAAGAGCATGGGGAAATGTATCACTCTTAAAATGCCAATACAGTTCGAAAGAAACCTTCAACTTGCAAAATCCTGAATGCCATAACCTTATTGAAGAACCCACACAATATGGTCTTTTTAGTAAAAAAAAAATCTTATGGCTGATGTTCCTTTAGGTTGTGGTGGGCCAATGGTAACAGTCTGTAAAAAATGTTCAAATTCTGCTCAGTGGTGGTTTGCAAAAATAAAATGTAGTTCACCCAAAATGAACTGGTCATCATTAAGCTGTGAACTGTGAATCATATTCTAGGCCAGTTATTTCAAATGCCCAAGCAATTGTGCCAACCCTTCCAAACATGATTATGAAAGTGATCTATGTTCTTATCGTGGTTTATGCAAAAGTTCTCTTGGCTTGACTGCTTACCTACTTGAACAGGAACAGGTACGGTCATGGAGAGGAATATCTGATAAAGTCAAATGAATAAATGTATTCTCTCTCTCTCTCTCTCTCTCTCTCTCTCTCTCTCTCTCTCTGGGTGGTGCATTTGTGGTCTACCGGAGATCATTCCAGGTGAAAGTGAGTTTTGCTTGATCCCTTCGGTGGGCTGGCCTACCATCCACCCTTGTGAACTGCATCCTGTCTGTGTGCTCCATCAGAGTGCATGGCGTATGTCCAATTATAGGAGGGGGACGAGCTAGGCACGCTCCAGGCCAGCCCGAGTAGACAGTGGTTCTTTTCAGTCTCTTTCCCCCTGAGACCACAAATCCCTCTTGCAGATTGTTTTCTCGGCCAGAACGCCAAGCGGGTTACCCCACACAAGGCCCAGATTACGCAAGGTTGAAAGGAGGTGGGGTAGATTTAGATTGGCTGCTGGTTGAGCCGGTGAGCGTTGTGTCGAAGACCACACAGTTATTTTAAAAACCTCAAATTGCTTAGAAGACAAAGAGGGAGGAAAGACGATTTTTTTTGAGGACGAAGGAAATGTGGTGTTACAATGGTACAAGTCTCCAGCAGCAGTTTTATGAATGCTGCTCAGGTTACAGCATTTCCCCCTCTCCCCCTCCGGCCCTCCCGCTCCCTGAGGTGGCTTATGTTTCTGGCTTCAGGTGTGAGGCTTGTGTTCATCGTGACTGCACACAACATCTCTGACTCTTCCAAACAATGCTTTCATTTAGCTCATGAACAAAAGAGATCTCAGATTAGAATCAAGGGCAGCGTGTTATGGCAGCCATGGAGATGACAGGAACGCTTTTGTGTCCCCCCCCTCCCCCGGCCACCCTTTGATATTGACACTTCCTGCTATTGGAGGTCATCTGGAAGCATACAGAACAGCATAGGCCTCTCATGACTCGACACAACAAAGAGAAAGATAGCACAGCATCTTATCATTCTAATTGAGAGAGAAAGAGAGAGCGCCTCCAGTCATTCATCATTTCTCATTTTATCTTGATTTTGTTAATCATGTGTCTAATTGACGGTGTTGAGATGATAGCAGTTGGTTGCACTCATTTTGCAAAGTTCAGATCGTTACCCCCTCAAACCCCAACCCCCCATGCTCTTAAACCAGGGGCTGATGTATTTATGACAACCACATGTGTTCAGGAGATCCGTGGCCACGCACGGCTTGCTTTGCCAGTAAGCTGTTTAGTTCTTCCCATTAAGGAGGTTCAGCTATGCACCAGATTGCCACTGTTAATTAGCAGGACTATAAATGCAGACACAAAGAAGGAAGGTTAGCAAAAGTCCACCAATATGATCTAAACAGCCCTGGACTGTGATTTCAGCGCTGTTCCGAAAGGCTTAGAGGCAGATTCTTCCTCACATCTGTGAGACACACACAGCACCATGCAAGAGTTGAGGGTGACAGTACGGTCACGTTGGCCGCCATAACTGGGTGCCATGCCAGTGCTGTCAGACAGTCATCATTATCTGGGTTCAGACGGGCCGTTTTCTTTTTGGCGGGGAACGTCTCTGTGTTTGCTCTCTTGCGCAGTTCAAGTACAAGCTAGATTGATTGCATAAAATTGTCACAAGTGTTCTCTGAACAGCTTTCAGTGAAATTACAGCTACAGCTGTTTAGCCTAATGTCATGTGTTTTTTTTTTTTCCTTTTTCTTCTTTTTCTTTTGCAAATGGCTTCTATCGTTGGCCCGACAATACGATCCCTGTCATCGCTTGTTATGTCGGCAGTTTACCCAGTCTGCAGGAGGACGTGGCGGGAGAATGGGGGGGCATGATGCTGATGCTGCTGCTGCTGCTGCTGATGCATGATGCTGCTGCTGATGCTGCTGCTGCATGATGCTGGAGTGCATCTCAGTCCAGGGACACTGTCCTATACACCTCTCATCCTCCTTCTCTGGCAATGCCTGGGCCAAGAGGTGGAAAAAAAGCCTCCAGACTGACAGAGAAGCATTTATGCCATGTGCACAAGAGATTAATGGTAAAATATTGGACGCTGCACACACACACACACACACTGTGTCTCTTCTATTCTCTCTTTTTTACTAAAGAGTTGGCAGGCGGGAGACATTACCATCTGTTTGTGGGGAGAGGGAAATGGCTGAAAAGTGACCACAAGCACCCAAGGTAATAATGATGGCTTCCTTTCTGTCTCTGTTGCGGCGTTAGCGTTAGCAGCACCACGTGCTCAATCGGATAAAGTACGGACTTAAAGCAACACCAAAGAACTTTTCCTCTGTCGCACGCACGCTATTTGTTTATCCAGCACCGGCTTTGGAAATAACGATGTCAGACAAGGTAGAATATGTTGCATGATTTTATTAAAGCAACATCAGATGCAAGTCAAATTTGTAGTTTCTTATGTCTTATTCCATCAAACTACAGATCCGCTACCCGATCTGGCAAACCGATCTGTGCCGTTCACCCTGTTATGAGTTGATTAACCACTGAAACGATTTTGGAAACATTATTTTAAGGTACAAAAAACTCTTTGGTGTTGCTTTAATGATTCATTTACAGTGCAGGGATCAGCCAGTGGCACATGCCAACGTGTATTTACTTTTGAAGGTGCACTGTAGGTTGATTGATCGTTGTTTTGATCTTACTTATTGTGTTTTTATTTATTTTATTTGCTAGCCCAGCAAAACTGTGTTAGTCTGCACAGGTATTTAAAAAGAGCATGTCTATATCACTAAGACCTCACTGCCATCAACATGTGCTTTAAAAGCAATCAGAATGTAGAATGGTTTTAAAATATGCCCAGCATCTAGACCACAGGCATCCATTGTGAGCTTAATTTCACTTTATAATACCTTTTCTGCTAGTGGGCCACTGGCTTTCAACATGATGAGGGCCCATATAAACAACAAATTAGGTTGATTCAATTTTAATATCCAGAATCATGTTTTACTTATTTAAACTGCAGCCTTTACTTTACATGTTTTACTTGCACTCAGGTGAGATTTTTTCGAATTGTTATAAGTGTAGTTGTACTGGAACACATTTTTGGACAAGTCACAACAAAGCACTAAGATAAGTAGGCTACATTTGGCTAAGAATGATTTTATTTACATTAACGAGTGCAGAGCACTGCTGAGCTTACCTTTTTTGTGATCTCTCTCCCCTTCTTTTGTGCCCTTCCATCTCTTTGGAAAGCCTTTTCTATCCCTCTCTTCTCCTCTCCCTCTCTTCTCTTCAGGGTAAACTGTCTGTTTCTCTCTCCTAGTGTTTTTGTTTAACATAACAATTGTCTAAATATAAGTATAGTCCCTGAATAGGAATTATTCAAGAAATATGGCTTGTGTGAGAAAGGGGTTGGTGAAGGATATCGGGGTTGGTGAAGGATATCGGGGTTGGTGAAGGATATCGCTGCTGTCCCCATAGAGGCCCAGTGTCAGAGGTAACCCCAGCTTCAGAAGTCCAACCATGGATTGGTTCTAGTACACTAAACACAGTGATTTCACTAATAAGCTGATCTATATGTCTGAAGAGTTGTGCTAAATAGTATTAGCATGGTTTAGGGAACTTCTGGAAGATATGGTCAGACTTTTATTTTCTGATGCTGGGCATAGTAGAACATGTGCCATCCCCTAATATCCTAAAATGTGGGTTGGCATCTCTGTCTTGGCAGTGGCCCTGCCTGCCTCTCCATTTGTTACTTACCTTTTTAGCCAGTATCCTCTTCCATGAACTTTCCACCTCTGTCTCTGTCTCTGTAAATAACACACCAATACATCAGACCGGAAACAACATGGCGGTGCATTAATAAATCAGATATTCGGCTATTCGGTTATTCGGTTCAGCTATTCGGTTATTCATTGATAAATAAAACACTCTGTGGATTTGAATTGATGAGCTCTTGTTTCCGCCAGAGCATTAGATTGTAGGGCTATATACTGTAGGAAGACAGCCCAAAATATTTCCAAAACAAACGTAACGCTTATTAATGTAACGTAGCGTTGCATTAATGCATGGATCTTTGACGTCGGCTCTATTCTCATTTAATGAAACGTGAAACCTGCAAAATACAGAGGACACAACCTCAGTATCGTTAATGGTAGACTGGTCTAAATAGATCAAGTTGAATGATCTATCTGTATAATATTGTATAAATATAGCAAATGGATTGTGAATACCTGCAAAATATTAATACTGAAGCACAAAGTTTGCCCTTTCTAAGCCCTGCAGTAAAATCACGGTGAAAAGAAGGAAAAGACTGATTTTATGAGCTAAGTCTTCATTCAAATCATATGAATACTTTGGCAAGGCTAAAAAGGCATTGTCGGTGGCAGGAGTTCACAGACAAAACTAACACATCAAATTGGAATGATGGAATTACATTTATGTCCATGTTAACAACACATAACCTACCGGTACCATCCAAGAGACTAGTGATGGAGTTTAATAGCCATTCTTAATTTTCTGGTACAAAAAAATAACAAGGAAGGAGTGTAGAGTTACATTTTCAAAAGGCTTTGAAAGGTGAATGTTAAATATACTTGAAATCTGTGAGGGACAAAAATAATTGGAAAGGGGAAATTTAGCTCAAAAGATAGCAAAGGAGGAGAGCGAAGAGAAGGGCTTACCTTTCATGTCATTCATAGTAAAAATTTGGCTTGCGCATGAAATATCTCAAGTCATCCAATCAAACCTTTGGCTCTTTCCCATGAAGACCTTGTTATAGCATTCAGTGATAATAAATATCAATAAGCCATACTAAATGAAAATCCAGTGTCATATTTATGAGAAATTTTCATAACTGCGGCCATATCATATTTCATGAACAATAGCCTACCACTCCCTATATGGAAACAGTGAATTCATCACTTCGGGTGGAACGTAGGCCTAGATACGGCCACGCTCGGCCTGTCGAGGGGTAGGGTTCTCCCAGACAGTGTCCAATACTGCTTGGCTCAATCAGCTTTTACCCAACCAGCACAGTCTCGTTTACAAACCGACTTAGCGTGTCATGAATAAAGGTTCAAAACAAGTATCGCAATGCGCCTGACATTTTTTGCCCTCAGCGGCATATTTGCATTTGCAATATTTTGTTATTGTCTTTTTTCCCCTCCTCTGCACTCGGGTTATTTTTTTCATCCACAAATGACAGGCAGTAGGCCTATTAGACATTCTCTCAGAGGCTGGAAACTTAACCCAACTGCACAAACGGGGCTGGTTCCCTCAAAAACCCAAATTGTAACCGTTGTGAAGAGAGGGACGCGGGTTAAAACCAAAACTATTATGTACTCTAAGTCTATTAGCATTTTTCGCCATTGTACGCCAGTGCCCCCTCCTTTTGCCCGATTGCTGGCACACCATCAGAGATTAACGGGGAGCCTCAGAGTCTACCTTGACGAACAGTGTGCCCAGTTGACCTTGGGGGAAGCCATAATGTCCATACCTCTCACATTTAAATGGAAGACTGGACATCATGGATGACTGGACAGAATGTTGGATTGCAGAAAACCTAAATCTGCAATTGAAGTGAGCTCCATATGGACCATTTTTTCCCCCTTTCCTATTTTTTTGTTCCTATTGTGGATGCCAAAGTATGTCTGGGATTGAGTGAGGGCATCCAAGGGGGGCGCTTGACGGTGTTTTGTGAGGTTCCGTTGGTATGGGAGCTGAAGTAAAGCTTCGGCCTCCTCTTTTTCATGTGCTTAAATGCAAGCAGCGAAGAATGAGGAGGGGAGGCGGGAGGAAAAGAAAGCCCCTAGTGCATGTGTGCTGGGGTAAGATCACACGCTGGTCTGGCAGGCCTGGGAATAAGTCAGACTAGATTAATGTGCCGGCCTCCATAAACCGCAGTGTCCCGCAGACAGCCGGCCATTTTTCACTGCTGACAGATCAAGGGCTGGCATTTCTCACATTTTTGCTCCTTAACACTTGCCGTCCCGTGGCAACGACTGCCACCCGGGTTCGTCCAAGGGGGCGAGGGTGCCATGGTGATCGACAAGAGGCCACGGCGGCTGTCCTGGTTACCATGTCAGAGCGCTGGGGTGATGACCTTAAGAACAGTCTCCATGTCTCAAAGTGTTCTCCCAGCAGGTGACTGAAACTGCCAGTATGTGTGTCTGTGTGTGTGGGTGTGTGCTGTCTGAGAACTCTCTAACACACACGCAGTTAACATTGGAAGAGAAGGTGAACCGATCTGTGTTTTGACCAGAATGGAGACTGTATTTTGCAGAAGTTTTTGTCAAGGGCCCCTGACGCATGCCAGTTTCCATCCTGTATCATAGCATGCCTCGCTGGTATTTTGGCACTCTCCGTCCGCATCTGTGCCTTCTTCAAATCAGGGTTCAGGAAGAGGGGAGGCGGGGGCACTGTCACTCAAACGTCAGGCCACGAAAGCCCAATGCCAAAGCTCTCCTGATGAATGCCAGCGAAGCTCCATATTTATTCTCCTGGAGCTCGAACAAGTTCCGGGGCCCAGCGTGGAGCGGTTCTGTGCGAGGCACGGAAATAAGCAAAAGTCACGTCCTCGTCGCAACGTGAATTTGTCATGATGAACGCCAATCCTCTGCGTCCAATTACAGCGCTCTCATGGCTTTCCAGTAAACATGATGTCTCAATAAAGGGCGAGGAGAAAGGTTGTGAAAAGCCCTAACACCCAGAGAAAGAGGTGGCTCGTGCTCCAACACTGACTAGGCTGGCCCCGTTTGTTATATTCCAGTTGGTTGGAAAGGCCTCCGTCTCTCGCTCCTTCACTCCTTCCATCTCTCTCTCTCTCCGCCTAAAAATTGCATTCTTTGTACTTGGCCAGAAAGAGAACTGTATTTCTGCTTGTGTGGCCTTGGTTACAAACACATACACACCCAATAACACTAACATGTATCTATATTTCATTTCGTTGTTTGCTGGCGCCTGCTGATATGCAGCTGATGGTCAGTAGTAGTGGCTCTTTTTTATTGCAATGATACATTTTCTACAGCAAAAGTTGCTGCTTTTTATTGCAAATAAGGATGGTGTGTAGCCACAGCGGGGAAAGTGACTCACATTGCATTCTTACAAAGCTCCTGGGGATAGAGTAAACAAACAAACAAACACAAGGTAAGTCATCTGAAGACAATACAAGTGCCTACACTTTTAGTGAACGACAAGACTGGCAGGAGGTGCTGGAGAAGATCATCCTTCAGTGGAAAAGAAGACAAACCTCATCTCATGAGAGTCTGCCTAAATGAAATGGTATAGTTGCCAAACCATTTCATTTAGGTTTATTTTGTTTTGTCACACACACACACACACACACACACACTCACACACACACACACACACTGCTTGGTTGCTGTTCTACTTTCTGTCCCTTTGAGTTGTCTGATGTTTAACGACCTGGGAGAGTACTACTTTCAAATTTCAAATTTCAAATTGAAAACAAACATCTGAAGATCTATTAATTCAGGCACCCAGAGGAGGAACAGCAAAGCTGCACAGTCAGTCGCAAGATAAACTGCAACTGTTTGAGAGCTTTTGTTTTTGATGAGTTGGGCAGTAAATGTCCAGACAGCCTCATGTTTCTTCAATACGTCAGTGCTTGTTATTGTGAGAACAAAATGCAAAATAACCCCACAAGCATAAATGTTTGTGTAAAAAAGACAATGCTACAGAATAGCTCCTGGCAAAGTGAATTATTGTGTTTCATGCACTGAAATAATAAATATTCACAATTAAATGTTTTGACACGGCTGTGGAAACGTCAGTTTGCTGAAGCTGTGCAACATCTGACTGAGTGGAGCCAGGCATCTTGTTCAACAAATGTCTCGTTCCCAGCACTTGCATGGAATGTCACATTAAGATGGATTCCATGTGGAGAAGAATGATTTGGGGTTGTCAGGGAAACATACCTCCACAACCATCAATCACAATCATCTTTTTGGGATGGAAAAAAAATCTTAATTTCTACCACTAGGCTATGTGTGCGGCTCTGGTGTGTGGTATGTCTGTAGGTGTTGGCATGAAATACAATATCTAATACCCTAATTTTACGTGTATCAAACTACTAAATACCATCAGTGGTGCAAAAAGTGGGTATGCTATGCGGCGCATAGGGCACTATGGGTATTTTCTATATGTAGCTACTGCTGTCCATTTCTAACATTTTCTCAATGTTCTATAACATTTTAGAGGACTAACCGAGAGTAGGCGCCTATATCTCATAAGATTCCATCATAGAATTTTGACATAGAAGAGGGAGTGGGGGCGCCTTCAGCGCTGAGCGAGCAGATAGGCCTACGAGTAGTGAGTTGCCGTCTATGGAAAAAGATGGATACAGCAAAAAAAGCTGTTGGCGGCTAAAAATAGGGAATATGAATGTTAACAAACTAACTAGCGTTTGTTAAGCATAATGCCGATTGAAACATAGCCTATTCCATTCAGATAGCTAGGTGGCTACCATGCTCATACTGCACTTTTGATGGCCAACTGCAAACAGAAATGTCCCGCTAGCAGCAACTCATTACATGTTTCCATATCCTAACAATGAAGGGTCCTTGTAATAACTTAATATTGTGTTGTCAATGTGGTGCAAACAAACAAGGCTAGAGTAGGCCTATCAGCTTGTGAACAATAGCTGGCAAAAGGACGTTATGAGAACCGTTTAGAGCTCTCTTAAAGTGACAATGCACCATTTATCAATACTTATCAAGTATAACATCAAGTTGGCAGCATTTCTTTAAAATCATATTCAATACACACTAATGCACAGTAATAGTGTAAATTATTGGCCTTTTGTTTTGCTTTAGTTTTTTTTTTTTTTTTTTTTTTTTTTTTTTGGGGGGGGGGGGGCGCCAATATTGTTGTTGCATACCCCTCAAAAAATGGGTAGCTGCGCCCCTGCATACTATGTATCAAAATGAAATACTGATTAAATATATTTTTGGATTGTGAAAAATACTAAAAATACAAGGGAGCATGAAATCACTGTGCAAACCTTCCATATATGTCTATTTAATCTATTCCTTCATCACTACACTGACTCTGTTGATGAGTGGACAGTATTTGAGAGCAACAGCTTTTCTCTGCCTACGAGACATGCCATAAACCTATGCTGACCTTCCTGTTACATAGGCTAGTCTAAATACTGTATCAAAGATGCACTCAAAAAGTCACAACTAAACTTGTCAAGTGGAACAAAGTGGAGACAAGTCTCTGACATTGTCAATGCATGGCCAGATTACTTGATATTGCACTGCGTAACACTGTGGATCAGGAAGGATCATGACCCTTTTAGTTTGTTTTTGAACCAACTGGGTACAGTGTAAGCGCTAAATGGTGTTATATTGACGCCAGAGCACATAGATATGACATCATGGTTGACATGCGGTTGCCCTGACGTAATGACGCCAGTGTTGCAGGCAGAGATGGGAAGTAATGAAGTACAAATACTTCGTTACTGTACTCAAGTAGATTTTTCAGATATTTTTACTTTACTTTACTATTTATTTTTGAGGCAACTTTTTACTTTTACTCTTTACATTTTAACACGAATATCGGTACTTTCTACTCCTTACATTTTACAAAACTGGCTCGTTACTTTAGTTTAAAATAATTTCAGCCTACCGTTATTATTTTTCGCATCATCAATAGCGGATCAGAATATAGGCTACATTGCACTTGACGCACCACTACAAGATGACTCGATTTGGGCGGCATTCATTCATATTCATGTTGTTTTATCCAATATTAGTTGTGCAGATGTATAGTCCATCTTATTCACACGCATGAAGCCAACAAAGAAAATGCAAAAATAGAGCCTTTTGTGTAATTTTTCCATTTTGTGTAGTCATTCTATATCAGAACCTGACACACAATCCAAATAGTCTACAAGAAACCTCAGAAATGCAGACTTTTATTGTCAGTATGCATTTTGGGTAACCAAAAGTCCTATGAGGAGTTTCCATAAGGCATTACAAAACACATGAGCATCCCTTGGCAAATAATGGTCTAAAATACTGATTTTTCATTTTATATTGATCTACTTTTGCACACAGCTTTCACAAGACCTGGTGCTAGGGCTCAATTGTGTTTCTAAAATCATATCAAGTGACCTAGAGGGCTGAAATGTATAGTCAGTTCAGAGATGCTTGTTATCTCGCAGAAAGAAAAAAAATATATTCTAGGCTCTGTAACTCTGTGCCAGTGCTTCCTAAAAAACTACAGGATCTTAGCTTTCTAAAGATGTCCAGCATTTGATGATAGGCCAAAATAACACACTGCCCTCTGAAGTAGGCAGTGCAATGTTGGGGGAGAAAGCCAATAAATGGCCAAACAGGTTATGGGAAGAAAAGAGAGACTGGCACTCTTGCACTCTGGTAACATTTGTGTGGTCCAGGTGCTGTTGCATAAAAAATGGTTGTCATTCACAAGACTACTTTTACTTTTATACTTTAAGTAAATTTCCAAGCCTGTACTTTGTTATTTTTACTTGAGTAAAGAAGTTAAACCAGTACTTCTACTTTTACCAGAGTATTTTTTAACACAAGTATTTGTACTTCTACTTGAGTATGGAAAGTGAGTACTTTTGCCATCTCTGGTTGTAGGGCAACCATATAACCGGTTGCATGTGTTCTGATTGGATAATTCAAATTCTCAAGAAGCTGATCATTAATGGAGAAACTTGAGGTTGGTGTGAGAAACCTACACGTTACTCATCTTGCACTGGATCATCTTCCTGAATCTCAATCTGATCACAACTCTGGACAAATTACTAAGTCAGCACCAGTCAGAGGCAACATGATGCAGAGTTTTATGATGTCATCACATCACCAAAATTATTGGTGATATATATATATATATATATGTGTGTGTGTGTGTGTGTGTGTGTGTGTGTGTGTGTGTGTTTCTATTCTCTCTTTCTCTTGACCCATTGCTCTTTCAACTTTCCCATCCTCATTACCACATGTCTTGTCTGCTGAGTGATCTTGTTGCTGTGTCGGGTCGCACCCCTCTTCCCCAAAAGTAACAGCGCCGACCCAGGCTCTCATTTGAGGGATGGTCCGAACTGAACGTCAAGCCAAAATGACTTATTTCCAGATGTGGGGGAGATAAATGAGTAAAGCAGTAAAGCAAAGCACCGACTCACCGAGCATTCCCGCCGTCCAACAGGAAATTTGCTAAAGCGCATCAGCCACGCAGTCCTGCTGTGAAGACGAATGTTAATAGTTTTGACCAGATCCATGAGGACCCTTAGAGCACGGAATTAAACTCACACAGCCAGAGAGCTATGTTCAACTGCACACATGGGATTGCTAAACCCATGCATCAGTGTAAAACCATAAGTCAGAAGTTTGGCTGTGGTTTACATGTAATTACATGGTTATAACTACTGTATAACAGCTGTGTAGTTAGATACAAGCACACTTCCGTGTGTTGACTGATGATTACTTGTGGCGTTGTTTCTGTGGAAAAAAGCACATTAAGAAATAAAGTTAGCCTCTGGCAAATCAGAAAAATCTTGAAATAATTTTGCCTGCT
Source organism: Alosa pseudoharengus (assembly GCF_046254945.1). Lineage (NCBI taxonomy): Eukaryota > Metazoa > Chordata > Actinopteri > Clupeiformes > Clupeidae > Alosa > Alosa pseudoharengus. Next base: position 16,975,599 of record NW_027468587.1, on the reverse strand, counting down.
CTTGTCCAAGTGAACTTTAGGACATGAAGATTCCATCCACTCCTAACGTTATTTAACGCAGCACTTCGACGGTCCAGTGAACATCACTGCAAACGCATAACACATGTGCTTTTTTCCCTCTCAAAGGCGTTTGCCCACAGGCATTTATGTGTATGTGAGTGTGTGTGTGTGTGTGTGTGTGTGTGTGAACAGTGTTAAAAAGCCAAACTGTTAACTTGTTTACTTTCCACAGGCATGTGATCTCTTTGTTTCTTCTGGGCTCCTTGTACCTGCCAGCTGGGTTGCTGAGTGAGGGGTCATCTCATCTGGCTAGAGAAGCGTCGCCCCCAGCCCAGCCCAGTGCCAACAATCTGATCCCACCCTCCCTGTAGGTCTCAGTACCCAGACAAAAATGCTGGTAGTGTGTGTGTGCGTGTGTGCGCGCATTTATGCGTTTATGTGTGTGTGTGTGTGTGTGTGTGTGTGTGTGTGTGTGTACAGTATATGTGTGTATATGTGTGTGTGAGTGTGTGCGTGTGTGTGTGTGTGTGTGTGTGTGTGTGTGTGTGTGTGTGTGTGTGTGTGTGTTGGGGCATTAAACTGCTGAGTCAGACTCCTAGGTGAGTAAATTAGCAGCCTTGAGCTGGGTGAGATTATTTTGTTTCCCTCTTGGACAGGCTAGAGACAGCAGGAGGACAAGCAGCAGCACGACGAGGCTCTGCTGTCAGGCTATGCCGTGTTCGTAGGCTGCTGCACAGCACCGGCCCATCGATCAGGCCCGGAGTGTGGGTATGTATGATAGCATGTCATGCTATCATTTGAGCTTGATCGATGGACCTATCAGCCCACCCTCAGGATCGGGTATTTGATCCAGAGATGAGATCTGTATTCACTTGACACCGGAGGTAGAGATGACACCATGTGTGCGCACACACACACACACACACACACACACACACACACACACACACTCCTGCACACACACCTGCACACACACACACATGCATACGTACACACCGCTCCACACACAAACACGTATGGCTAACACACTCCTTGCCATCACCTCACTGCTCACACGAACACAACGTCCACTAACATGAGCCCGCCCAGAGGTGTCACGCGAGAGAGATGGATGGGCACCTTCCATGAGGTTGTGAGACTTTCCTCCCATCAAGCGCCACGGCGCTGGCGATTTATTCCGTGATGATGGAGAGGGCGTGCAGAGGGAAATAGATGCGGAGATGTTCTGATCGCCCAGGGACAGAGGGAGAGAAAGGGGCGAGTGAGGGGGGGAGAAGGTGATGGATGCCCCCCGCCCACCCCCCCCATGGTGAGAGGAACATCTGAAGCCCATTACAGAGTGGGTGTGCTCCTGGCATAGAGAAATCAGGGTGGGGGGGAGGGGAAGGGATCACAGGGCCAGGTCAGTGGAAGGGGACTGGGAAAGTAGCAGCCCACATGGGGTGAATCATGCTGGTTTACATATTGGTCCTAACAGGGCGTCCCATTTGAAGGTGTACCACGTGGCTGTACGACCCACCATGCTGCCGAGATGAGGTGGTGAATTCCTCATGAGCATGGAAGAGCATGGTTTGAGGAGAGAGACAGTCATGCAACAGGGCACACATGAAATTGCACACAAGACAGTAAACTAAAGTGAAAACGGGAAATAGTAACAATCCTCTAGCAATCCAATCCATGATGGTGATAATGGATAGACTGCACTCATAGAGATTATGTCTGTTAATTGTCAAGATTGAGAAGTGGAATGAAATTATTATTCTTGTCTATCTATAGTGTTAGATATTCTGTATTTTTCTCCGATGCTTGCGCTGTGTTTCTTTCTCGTTAGCTCATCTGGTTACCTTTGCTGTACTGACAGCCAAAAATGAAGTAAGTTTTATAGCCTCAGCAATTGGTGTTTTTGTGAGCTAATTTTAGCGTAATAGTGTCGCCGTTAGCTGTATTAGTTCCTTCAGATAAAGGTATTCACAGAATAAAACATTTAAAAGACTAACTGCACTAGGATGCTTGATTTATGGTGATGTTAAGATCTCATTTCTGTACTTTATAGCTTCTCTTGCCAGCTGCCTTTGTATTGTATTGAGCCTACAAACAGGAATATGACACATTTCAACTGGTACGCAATCTAGCTTCATTGCCCTGCCCGGTCCTCGTTTTACAGCGCTGTTATTTACAGCTGGTCAAATTCGCTTCAACTCCCATAATCCACTGCAGCTCTTTAGATTTTACTCATTGACACAATTCATTAACATTGAGCTTTCAGAACCGGCTGACTTAACGCCTCCGCCGTCTCCCTCGCTTGAAGGAGAAAAGTGAGCGCCTTTAGTTTACAACGTGCCTGGCTAGGATTCACTCCGCAGTGAGTCCCAGTGCTCCTTGTGTTCCGATTTCCCCCCCTCTTCTTTGCCTTAGCTTTACAGCCTTGCCTTTAACACCTAAGGATTTATGGAAGCACAATTCTTACATCCACAAGAGGTTTATGAACCCAGTAAAATGTTATTGTACACAGTCTTCCAGGCGCTCAGACCACAAAGTGACCAATCATGGCTCGGACGCCGTATTGACCTGTTTTTCTGGTGAGGCTGTTTGCCGAGGGCCTCCAGTCAAAACCCTGGCGTATGGAGCCGATCGCGTCCAAGCTTGGGTTGACCTGGACAAAGCTCAGTGGAGAGTGGAAGAAGGTCCTTATTCTTCTCAAAAAAACTCAGATCCAAGTCGTGTGGGTTTCTTCAACTTTTTTCTCTACTCAAAGCTTTTTTGCTTGCCAATTTCAGGAGGGCTGTTTTAATGTTAATTTGTAACTGTCAGCTTTCACATAGCCCTAGGTGAACTTTCGAATCCACCTTTTTCGAATCCACCAATTTTGTATTCAGCTAAATTTTAACAAATGTATCATGCCTAATAACTTTGTGGGATTCCAAAAGACCAATACTCTGTCCCTGTAAAAACGTATTGGGCTCTCTCAGGCAAACCCTAAAACATTCCTCACTGCAGACCTACTGTTGCATTATATTGGTGAGTTTAGCTATTTTTTAAGACATTGAGCTCTATATGGAGCCATATGATTTATGTGGAACCATTACTCGTGTGTGAAATGAGACCTCATGGACAAGGACAAATAAATAAAACATTTGTTTTGAAACTTTCAAATCTGATCAGGGCATTTGCAGTGACGTCTGTACATTTATTTCTGTCCATTCATACGTCTTTGTGATGTATTTAGAAAGTCAGTAGTGACAAAGCCCCTCAAACGGATGGCCAGAGTGCATTTCTCCTTGACAGGCAATGCAAGACATGGTGACTGATGACGTGTCGGCTGATCGAAAAGAGAGAGAGATGCGCAATTCAATTTAGAAACGCAAAAAAAAAAAAACCCTCTTAAGCCACCAGGTCACCCTTAAACATTGTTTGTCCTCACTGAACATCCTGCCACCTATTTCCGTCACCCGGGAGACAGACTGGGCAATTGCATTAGGCACGTCATTATCATTGGGTGCCCCCTCTAACTCCTCGGCTGCATAGGACGATAAGTGAGCCTAACACGGGTCGAGTCGTCATCTTCCCGTTGGCTGCAGCGCTTCCCGTAGACGCATGAGGCCACTAATTACTGGCCTCACTCGAGCTGACCAGGATTGGGCATGCAAAAAGCCTGGCGGACACTCATTATTCCTGGACTCTCACCGCTGGCGTGGCCACCTCAACGCTTATCTCTTGCTGGGATTCTCTTTCTCTTTCTATTTACCCAGAAGAGCTAAGAGCCGCGGGTGCGGATGTTGCCCTTTACTCGTCCATTAACGAGCCTTCTCAAGGGCCCATTATAGAAGCTGGGATGGGATAATAATAGGCTGTCTTTACACCCTGATACCAGAAATGCTGTCATGATCAATAGCTTCTGGTTGTATGTGCAGCGTGTTAGGCATAAAAAAAGCGTGCTGCTTTTGGTTAAATTGATAGTGGACAGTGATGGATTCTACACTGAGTGACCGGGGGGAGGGGAATATGCTTAATGTCCTCGATCACTTAGATGGCAATTATATTTTGGATGTCCTCATCAGCCCAGGGTTCATTCCATGTTTTATTTGTCAAGACATAATTGATCGATATTATACTTTTGAGCACCGAAGTAAAAAATGTCTCCAAAATTGCTCCATTGTCTTAATTGAGATCTTATGTAAATGCAAGTTGTCCATAGATGGAGCTGGGACAATCTCTGTAATAGCTTAATGTTCCCTAACTGAGGCTTAACCATCTCTCTCTACTGCCTAAATGTCTCAAGTACTCAAACACTTGGCGTTTATTCTCCTTCTGTGAACTATGAGCACATTCAATGACAATTACTTTGAAAAAAAGAGCAGAAAATCAGCCGTTTTTTTTTTCTCCCACAATGTCCAGCATGATTAATCATGACACCAGGGTTTCAGCCGAAAGAGGGGACTTTCTTTCCTTAGCACATCACATAACCAGTGGTCAAAACTCCCAGCAGAGACAGGCCAGTGAGATGACAGGACAAATATTAGGCGGTCAGCACTCACATACACTCACTCTGTCATATCAGTGGCATGGCCCTTTATTGTGACTGTGGCTTTCGATAGTCAGACATATAAACACCGCAAGTAGAACTACCACTGTTACCGGTGTACTGACAAATATGCTCTACTCATATACACTTTTCCGCAGTGGTAAATCAATCAAGGCTGCAGGCAATAAAAGTAAAAAGGGGGCATGATTGTTATCGTAATAAATAAGGTATCGTCATAGAGTTTTTTTTTTTTTTTGGTGAGGTGGGTGGGAAGAGTATGTGTATGTATGAGTGGTTGTGTGTGTGTGTGTGTGTGTGTGTGTGTGTGTGTGTGTGTGTGTGTGCGTCCGTGTGTGTGCATAGAGGGGGCAGGGGGTGTCTTGGTGTTGTTCTACTGACGTTTGATTTTTATGGCTGGCTACAGATGAGTGTTTTATGGTCCTCTAGACATTAGCATGTAGGAGTGAGGGGGTCGTAATGGGGCCCTGGGCTTCCCGTAAGAGCAGCCTGACGCTGTAATTAGGCCTGTCAGTGGGCGATGACGCTGCGCGGCCCAGCGCTTTGCCTCTCGTCTCGTCTCTGTGTGGCCATTAGGAAAGTTGCTCCAGGAAATGGCGACCAGCCGGCAGGCAGGCGGCCGGGCAGCTGTATGAGAAGAGAGAGCGAGAAGGAGAAAGCGGAGTGTGGTGTGGTATGTTGTGGTTGGGCATATCCGGAGTTCCTAAGCTGAAGTGACCTTCGCCCCGTGTCCAGACAAAACGAGCCCGGTGGGTTTCTCTAAGCTCTGCAAAAGCAACGAGAGAAACCAAGACCACGACCTACGCCAACGCCGGAACACCTACTGGCTATTGTGATTTCCCCTCGAACCACCCAAGTTTGTTGCATGTGCAGTTTATTGGTTAAATTCTTTAAATGAGTACAGCTGTAGCGTTAGCATCCATTTTTACTTCGCCACTTAGTAGACACATTTATTTTAAGTATGGAGAAGGCTACATGTATTATAATGCTTACATAACAGTGGTTCTTCTTCATGACCTTGCAGATGCATACTGTATGTTAGCACAATTTGAGCTCTGGGAAAGGGTGTGTGTGTGTGTGTGCGTGTGTGTGTGTGTGTGTGTGCGTGTGCGTGTGCAGGAGAAAGCTGCATATGTTGCAATATCAGCTCTTGGAAAGGGAGTGTGTGTGTTACTGTTCGTGTGTGTGTGTGTGTGTGTGTGTGTGTGTGTGTGTGTGTGAATGTGTGTGTTTGTTGAGTCCTACTCATAGACCCCATTGAGTACTCCCAGTCACCCCTGAGGTCCTCCACACCCCCACCATTGGTGCGAGGTCACTAGTCCAGAGTCTGGGAGAGCTCACTCTCAGCAGTCTGCCTGTCTGTGGGTGGCGCAATCCTCCGGGGCCAAGTTATTAGGCGTTGTGGACGTGCCCGCGTATTGGGTTTCAGCGCAATAATATTTGGCTTGTGGGGTGAGGCGTCCGAACCCAAGCTGGTAGTGCGTCTGCCTGGGTGGAGACGAGGCCCCGAGGGCCCAGGGGCGGCGTGTGAAAAGTGGAGACCTCTGCCGGACGCCCAAACACCTGACCCGGCCGCGTCAGATGCCGTGACCCCCCCCCCCCCCCCCGCCCCCCACTACGCCTACGCGACATGCTCTCCATTCAAATCATTTATGTCAGCAGGTCCTAAACGACAACGGGTGTCGTCGCCCCTGGAGAAGTCTCCACACTAACGCCAGAGATAAACGAACACGGAGTGAAAGGAGTGGACAAAAGGCCAGGGGTTTAACTGGACAGAACGACAGAAGTTTTTTTGTCCAGCCCTTCCATGCTCTCATATCCCATAAAGCCAGGGGTTTCTGACTGACACGCACATTGTGAATCACAAACTGTTACCAATCCTGTGTAATTGACTTCATTCAGAAAATGCACGGAGGAGTAAGCACTAATGGGCATACTATAGTATGCAGGCATACGCAATACTGTTCATGTGGGGAAGTCAGTGAGGCACAAGGGTTAAGCGTGAAAGACCTCTAACGTCAACGTTTCGAAACCTTGTCTGTCACTTTGAGTGTCAGTCGGCGGAGAGGAAGTGAGGGACAGGCAGAGGGCGAGAGTGATTGAGAGAGTGCGCTGGAGGGTGCCAATGATAGAGTATATAGCTTCAGAGTCACACAGAGGTCATCCGTGACAGTCCAACTGTTCATGGCTGAGCCCGGAAAGCACCGGAAGCGGTCTTTATCCGTAAGCCTATTAGTAGTATCGCAGGCGAGATAAAGCATTCATGTCTCGTTCGCGCCGCTTCTCCACCCACCGGCCTGTTTTTTTTTTTTCCCCTCCTGATTGGATTGGACGAGGGCAGGGGACGCCTCGTCTGGGGCGAGCGTGCTCGGCCATCTCACTCTCTCTCCGCTGCTCGGCGGAAGGGAAGAAGCGATCAGAACACGTAGTCCGTCTGTCCTGAGCACGTCTCTTTGTACCTTCCCATCCCCATCAGGGACGCAGGGTCTGTGTCGGGTCCCGACTGATCAATCATGTGCCAAGGTGGCTCTGCCGAAGGTGAAACTGAAATGTGTGTGTGTGTGTGTGTGTGTGTGTGTGTGTGTGTGTTTGTGTGTGTGTGTGTTTGTGTGTGTGTGTGTGTGCTTGAATAGATGATTGAGTAATCGATGGATGGATGGATGGATGGATGGATGCCTGCAGTTGATTTATGTGTTAAAGTAGTCTAAGGGAAAGAGTGTGACGGAATGCTTGAGAACCAACTGTGAGCAAGACAGTGATTGGCCAAACGGTGTGTAAATCTGAGAGCAAATGGGATGTTTTTAAGAGGGTTTGTGGTGTACGTTTGAGTGTGAATGAATGAATGAATGAAAGAAATCTCCATTCTGTTGAGGAGACCCCATTTTAAAATGAAAAGAAGAGGGAAAAAATGAAAGCCCAATTGCCAAATAAAAGCTAAACACAATCAAGGCTCTCATGCCACAATCAGCTTGAGCACACTTGCAAGGGGAAGTGGAGGATGTTGAAACAGATGTTTTTCATATTGCTCTCGCTGCGTTAAACTGACGAGTGTTGCGTTACATTAGCGCTGCGAGCTGCACGCCTGTCAGTATCGCGTTCAATTTCATTTCTCCCTAATTACACACAACTTTCCTACCACGTCGATTTGCGTGCCCGTCTCCAAGGCCCAGCTCCAGTGAAGGAGTGATCAAAATATATGTATCCTTTTCAAAGGTAATATTAGTATGTTTCAGTGCTCTCAAAACATCCATTAAAAGTTCCCGGTATAACATCATTCAGACAATTTGCATTCGAGCGTTAAGTCAAGGGAGTTTGTGTGTTTTGAGTGTAAACCTTTCCCACGAGAAACAGAAACGTAATCCAAACACTAAAACTCAAAAGTAAATAGCCTGAACTTTATTGACCTGAAGTTGAGGTGGGAATATTTTGGATTTTCCAACCTGCATGTCATCAAAAGTCCATAATCATTTAATTGAAAGAGTATATCATAATTGACTTGGAGTATCGGTGTGCCATTTGGCCCTATTAAGGACAAATCACAAAATTGCTGAAACTAATGCATTTCAGGCTTTAATTGCAGAAAGCTGTTATTATGATCTGAGCAGACTTTGGTATTATTGTATTATTTGGGGAATGGTTATGTTGCAGTTCACCATTTGGTTCTGATTGTGTAATGACAGTGGCTATGACATGTTTTGGTACGTTCACAGCTCAGGTTTTAAGTGTAGGAAATGTCATTGAACTGCGTTTATCCAATCTGAAAGTATTTTGCTGATGTGTTCATTCTTTTTCTTTTAATGTCTCTACTCCTCTATCTTTCACTCTCTCTCTCTCTCACTCTCACACACACACACACACACACACACACACACACACACACACACACACACACACAAAAGCAGGCATACACACTCCTACATATACACACACGTAAATTCTTCTTAGCTTCTAAGGTAGAAGCACGCTATTAACAATATCAGGGAGAGTGGAGGACTGTGTGTATCTCTCTCTTGTCTTGTCATGTCATGCACTTCTTCAGTGCATTACTGAGTTGAGACCATATCACTCTTAGGCTGGCGAGATTACATAGAGAGAAGGAGGCGGTCGGGATTGTGCTCTACTTCTAAAACGTATTGCTTTAAAGGATGATATTATACTCTGCCAATCAACTCTGAAAGGCACAGGGCCAGGGTGAGAATTCCCACACTTCTATGCACTCTCTCACCCCTTTCTCTCTCTCTCTGTCTCTCTCTCCCTCTCCCTCTCTCTCTCATTCTTTCTCACACACATGCACACATGCTTAGGCAGTTTGACAAGAGCCTTGCTGTCGTATAGTTCAACCATTTATTGTGGTTAACATACTGTATTGACTTTTGTACGGCCACCCTGCCAAATAATACAAACACTGTCTATAGCTCGAGGTGGCAGTTTTTAAATTGGTATCAGCGTCCATGAAAACCATATCCTAAGCCAGGACCAATGCACTTCGGAGTCACTGGTGTGTGGCACTGGTGCTGTTTTGCGTGTGTCGTGGTGTGTCATGTCTGTTTGAAGAAGTCATCCTGGTCAAGTCAAAACTCCGCTTGTCCCCTTTCTCCCCCAAGAGAAATGTTCTTCCCCAGACCCTCCATTCCCTCCCTCCCTCCCTCCTCAACCCCAGCTCCATGCAAAACACCAACAGCCCCAAAACCCACAAAATGCTTCTTATTTTCACAGCAACCTTTGTGTGTGTGTGTGTGTCTGTGTGTGTGTATCTGTGTGTGTGTCTTTTTGTGGGGCTTTTGACAGAGTGGGCCGACTCCTTGGGCTCGGCAAAAGAAAAGGGCCGGCATGTGCCAGAAAAACATTGGCGGTCAGAGAACAATGGCACGCCCTGTGCGATTCTCGACGCTCTCCCGGCCCAAGACGTCCCCGGTGCAATAATCCTCCGCTCCTTTTGTTTGTCGAATCACGGCGGCCTCCGCAAATTGGTTCTGTCAGCCTTGGCCCGCGAGCCCGAGACGAGTTGACCAACATGGTTGTCTCTCCTGCCAAAGGGATGAGGAAGAAAGGAGTGGTAGAATGAGAGAAATGCTTTAATTGCTGCAGGAATTCTAGACAGTTTCAGAGCGGGGCGGGGAAGAGTGTGCGTGTGTGTGTATATGTGTGTGTGTGTGGGTGTGTGTGTGTGTGTGTGTGTGTGTGGGAGGGAGGGGGGGGGGATTTGTTTGAGAAATGCGCTGGTAATGAGTGCAGGCGGGGGCTGGCGGTGTGATCTAGCGGACTTCCAGCTCTCCCCTCTGTCCCTGCACGCGTCTCTCCAGTGACAACTTGTGTGGCTGTGTGGACCTAGAGCCTCTAGTTTCTCTCTCTCTCTCTCTCTCTGTCTCTCTCTCTCTGTCTCTCTCTCTCTCTGTCTCTCTCTCTCTTTCTCTCTCTCTCTCAGCCACTCTCTCCTTAACTCTCTCGTTCTCTCATCCTTCCTCCTCTCCCTGCTCTGTTGAGACAGTGCAGAGGAGTTGTGAGCAATTATATAAGCGTGCGCGCATGTGTTTGTGCATAGCACTGTGAAGAGGAAGCTATTAGGAGCTGCCAGGGCCCCTGTGGAGGTAATTCATGTTGACAGATGTGGAATGAGACTCGCTCGTCGGAGATGCTAACAAAAACAAGGACGTGTCCACCGAGGAGCATTCCTGGAGCCCTGGACCAAGAACACTGTGAAACTGAAGGCCAATGTCTCTGATTTTTTGGTGGTTATAGGGGGCGTCAGGAAGGGTGAAGTATTGTGGGATGGGAGCGAGATGGGGGATTGCAGTGTCGTCCATCCTTTTCATGAAAATGAGATCACCCTTGATTGTTGTTCTAGTACTTTCGAGTACTTTCCTTACTGTGAAATTGCAGCTTTGTCTTGCTTTCATTTCTAACCAACGAGGAGAATTTATTTGGCCTACTGAAATGCACTGGAAAGAATTATGCATGAATATTGCGAGATAAATGCCCACACTGGCAAAAGGATGGTGACAGCCTCTGCGGTTGCCTAAAAAGCGTCGGAAATGCACTTGTACATTTGAGAGTGGTGCCTGATGGTTTGGTGCCTGACTCCACATTCTGAAACCGTTTCCTCTCAAAATTGTCATGCCGAAGCATGAAGTATACTGGCCCAAAAAACTGGACGGCGTACAGAAACCTGTCATAAACTGTGTGCTCTCTGTTCGATTCAGAAAAACGGTAAGAAGCAAAGAGACATTCAGGCCCATTTCGTTGACTTTACTGGAAGGGACAAATACAGAAAGAAAGAGGGGGGGGGGGGGGTCAGCTGCCTCAACTTTACCTTGGCAAATGGTGTTCATATAAAACTTTTGTGAAAATGCTAAGCCTGGCCAGATCCAGAGTAACACTTTGCTCTTGACTGATGTCAGTAAGTCAGCGCGTTCCAAAAGCCTGCAGGTGATTCCTTTATGGCATGATATCTAATGCAAGTTTGACTTTTTACGAACGTTAGACTGTTGACATAGGCCCGCTCGTTTCCTAAACGAGAGACTGTGTACCTGGACGCGTCAGTGCGAGTCTCTGATTTATGTCTCTCTGACACTATAAGGTTTCGGAGTGTTTAATAAAGAACGTTCAGGCTCGCCATCCGTCTCAATTAGGGAGCTCTAAATCACGGCGAGTCGAAACTGCAGCGTGTGCGTTTCTTATCCACGCAGGAGACTGGACGTGTGTTTCTTGCCTCCTGTTGCTTAATGTGTCACTTCAAAGATCATAAACGGACCGGCTGACGGACTCTGTGGTCTGTTAAAAGAGAGGGATGACTCCGGAGGGAGGAGGGCAAAATGACAGGAGGCCGAGGTGTTGAACACGTGCTTTGTGGATAAGGCACTTGAGTATGATAATGTGAGTTGTGTGTGTGTGTGTGTGTGTGTGTGTGTGTGTGTGTGTGTGTGTGTGTGTGTGTGTGTGTGTGTGTGTGTGTGTGTGTGTGTGTGTGTGACTTTGTGTCTGTCATGTAATCGCAGCAGTAAACTCACGTCACTCAAGTAACTCAACCTTCTCGATAGCTCTGTGAGTCCACCACAGCCAATCTGACAGCCAGATGACAAAAGCATTTTACAAGAGGCTAATCCTGTTCCCGGGCATGGATGACTTCATGTTTGTTGACAAGCGCTCTCTTCTTAGTAATGACTTCTCCGTGAGCATTAGCAAAGTTTTATGGGGCTCCTGATAGCTCCTGCCGCCACAATAAAAATGGCCTCATTTTTCATCCCTTTTAGCATAATAGATGACCTTGCAACAAGAGAAAAGGCTTCCGTGAAAGACTGAGGCCCTTGTTGCACAACAGATTGGATTCAGTATCGCCACAAACCTGTCGGAGTAAACCTGGATTTGAAATGTGATCCTTTCACATACAGGAAGCAAAAAAAAACCTTGACAAAGTAATTATTGTTCTCTTGTCGCTACTTAAAAGTAGATATTCTGTTGTCATACTCACTCATTTAATTATAGCAGGCTGCAATAAAACAATATGAGCTACTGGCTCAAAAGTGAGGGATTGTGTGTGTCATAAGATTTATTAAAACAAATTAGTCATTTATGCAGTGCAAGAGAGCCGCATTGACTATTCTACAGTTTCCTCAGGGGCCTGTCACATTCTGGCGTACAAAGTAATTGTTTGGCATGGCATGCTTAAAAAAAGGAAGCAGACCATCTCAAAGTGGCTCTGTGACCGCTGCTTATATTACCCACTCTCCCCTTCTGGACATGTCTTATGAGGGCCGCACCGGGGCCCCTGTCACAGTGAGTGGGAGAGGGCCAGTCCACCCCCCCCCCACCCTCCAGTTGTCCCGCTGGGCAACAGGGTTCAGGGGGAGGGCAGCCCAGCCAACTGGAGGGGCCCCAGCCAGAGACAACCTGGTGGATGGAAACCATTAGAGGTTTTCTGCTGTAAGCTCGGCTGCAGAGGCCGCCTAAACTAGTCTGGCTGACCTGATCGACAGAGAGAGAAACTTCCACAACAACAACAAAACAAAAAAAAGTGGTGATGGCGGAGGGCGTCCTCGGTCTTTCACCCAAGAAGCGTGTCATTCTTGACCCATGCTGACACCAAACACTTACTCATGCTCATGAGTGATTGAAAGGTCATCACAGATACACACTTGCTGGGGCGGTTTTGTATTTGTATGTATGTATGAGCAGAGGTGGAAAAAGTACTAAAATATTGTACTCAAGTAAAAGTACCAATACTTTGATGAAATATTACTCAAGTACAAGTTAAATTACCCATCTGAAAATGTACTCAAGTAAAAATAAAAAGTAGTTCATTTGAAATGTACTTTAAGTAAAAGTTACTTAGTTACTTTTTTTTTGGAGGGGGGGGTACGAAAAATCCCCCAAAACAATCGGTTTTACCTAACCTAGCTCAAGTTGCTGCAGCCAGCAGTTAAGGCAGCCAGGCAGCTACAGCACTACACTCTGGGGGCATGTTCGTGAGCCCCCATGTTCATGGCCCCAGAGTGTAGCGCTGTAGCTGCCTGGCTGCCTTAACTGCTGGCTGCAAAACCGATTGTTGTCGGGGGGGTTTTGTACCACACCAGCCTACTCGATGTCGGTGACCTCCGGAAACGGAGATCTATGTGAGAAATCACGCTCATCCTTGCTCGCTTTGCAGTGAACAGTAATCCAGCACAACTGAAAAGCTGCTCAAAGGCAGCTGAGGCAGGCTGGCCCATGTTGAGTTTCAGAGAGAAACTGAAACTGTTGGAAAGGAGTTCAGCAGATTCAAGGGCGTCGGACTGGGGGGAAAGTGGGACTGATTACTAGGGCCCCAATGGAGGATAGGGCCTTTAAAAGAAATATATTTTATTTTACCTGAATATTTTCATTTACAAATTAAATGTCAAAACGAAATGTAAAGTCTGACTGACTGACTTCTGTATACAAAAAATAGTGAAAAAGACGTTCTAAGCAGGGGTGTCAAACATACGTAAGGCCCGGGATCAGATCAGGCCCGCCAGCAGGTTTTATACGGCCCCCCAGATGTTTTAGGTAGGAAGAGAAAAAAGATATTCACATCCAGTTGTCTTCAACAATGTGTAATATGCAATATCTCTATAATATGATAAATTGATTAAACCTAGCACTACAAACCATCCTCAGGAAGGAAGAAGCAGAAAAACTAACATGGAAGTAGGGCATTTCAAGAGAGAAAGAGCAGTAGGCTATATGACAGCAGTACATTATTTGTACTTGTTTGTGATATCATCAAATAACACTCTGATACCCATGCAGAAAAATACTTACCATGACAATGACGCCCCGCCTCACAAGGTCTCATTCCAACAAATCTGGCCCACTAGGTCTACTTAATATGTGTTTGATACCCCTGGTCTAAGGTCACTCACACTCTCCCTTGCTAAAGCGCAAAATGGTTTAGTCCGCCTGCACAACAATTCATAAGGTAGGCCTATCTCATTTTGTTTATGTAGTTGAGCATCGCTAGTAGTGAGCCGCTAATTGTTGTGCTACTGGCAATGTCTTTCTCCAAGAAAACCAAGTTGGGTTACAAAAAACAAAGGCAAGAACAGGAAAAAGAAAGCGATCAAAAAGAGGGAAAACAACTGCTAATAAACTTCTTCTAAAGGTGAGCACAAACGTTAAAACACGAATCCCACGGTGTTAAACTGCTTGAATATCTCCGCAATTGTTGGTGCTAAAAACAAACCGAGACAACCCATTGAAAGAGCGGAAAATACACTTTCCTGGGTTACACATGTAATCTGAGGTAGCCTACCCTATCTGATCCGCCTCCATCTCCATCTCTTTTAGAAAGACTTGGCGCCTGCTTGATTCACGTGTAGGCTTCATGCTGATCATTGTCACTGGAGTTCTGGGCTCGATTTTTTCCCTTCCTTTAGGTTTTCGTTAGTCTTTACTTTTTTTTTTTACTCAGTAATGGATTGGATTTGTGATGTAGCGAAGTACAATACTTCACTCAAAACATAATCAAGTAAAAATAAAATTACAGATTTTAAAAACTACTTAAAAAATACAAAATACACAAAAAAAACTACTCAATACAGTAACGTAAGTAAATGTAATTCGTTACTTTCCACCTCTGTGTATGAGTGTGTAGATTCCTATTTGTGGGTGCGTGTATGTGTTTTTTTGGGGGGGCAAGGGGTTCACAGAGCCTCAGCTTGGGTGCCAGTCAGACCGCCAGGCAGAAGAAGTCGATCCCTGAGAGGGAGGATATCACTGTAGCAGTGCTTTGGCTGACAGCTCCGCAGGGCCCTTATTGAAAAATCAATGTCCATTTGTGCGTCCAGCACACCTGGCCGCCTGCCAGCTCGCCTGAAGTCACCTAATGAAGCCTGATCCCGTTACCTGATTCCAAATTCACTGTGTCAAAGTGACTTTGGAGCTGAAGTCATCGCTCTTTTTTGGCGGGAGGAGTCAGGTTGGGGATTGCGGTGGACCGTGTTGAGTCCTCCTCCCCTCTCTCCCCCTCCGGTTCTGCCTCGCGAGTGCTGCTGGCCGTTGCCTTGGAGACAGCCAATCAAGACCCCCAAGGACCTCACTGACAGATGCGAGAATCGGCATGTCTGCTACCCCTCAACTCTCTGGATGGCCTTTTCACGCCGTCAGAAATGTGGATGCTGAAGTGATAAAACAGTGAGTGAAATATAAACTTCAGGAGTTGTTCTGAAGTTCAGCGTGTGGGAGGAAAAAACACTTAGCTGAGAAAAAGAAAAAAAAGAGGTTGGAGAAGAAAAAAAAGGGCAACCAGCAATTCCAAAAAAACTGCAGCAGCAATAACTCTTAAGTGGGGTTGGCGGTTCAACGGTGATTATGGACTCAATAGTTCAACAGTGATTATATAGTATGATGCGGAAACCTGATCCCTCGGCTGTATGTCCCATTCCCGTTTGTTCAAATAAAAGAGATTTTAAAACTGTCCTTGAGAGAGCTTCCACCACACACACACACACATCCAGGATTCGTCTTTTTAAGGGGGAGGGGGGGTGGGGTGTACATGTGGACATGTGTGTGTGATTGATTCCAAAGGTAGCCCCCACCCACCTCAAACACACACACACAAAATTGTGATGGTGGTTTTGGACAGGGTGAAAGGGCGGAAGAGCTGTCGTCATTGCACTCGCACACCTCATCCCAGACCTGTGCTTTATTCATCAGGAAGAGACGCGGAGGCAGATGTGGGCCAGACGCATTTGTGGCATCCGTCTTCAGCCTGAAAAATAACACAATCATTCAGCGCTGATGGCAGAAGCATTACAGATTTCCAGGGGGAAAAAAGGAGGCAAATAAGAGGAAATTCTGATTCATATGCCAATCCGCATGGATGTCATGCCGTGAGACTGGTCACAGGTACTGGAAGGAAGAAGGCAGAAGAAGAAAGTAGG